>NW_007729211.1:168364-179005 GCF_000696425.1 Galeopterus variegatus | reverse complement strand
CACCGGACCGGGGACCGGCAACGGGATTGCAACCCTCGGCGTTGCTCCCGCGCCTCGCTCAGCCAGTGAGTGGGAACCGGTCTGTATGTGGGATCTGAACCCTTGGGCGGGAGCGCCGCCATGCTTCCCAAGCGGCGCACTATCCAGTGCGCCACCAGGCCGGCCCTAAAAAGTCTTTTGAACAGAATTGATTCATTGAAAACAAACAAAACAAAACAAAAACCCTAATATGTTAGGAGAGTATCTGAAGGAACATATTTAAATGAGGTGAAACCAGATTAAGTATGATTTCCTAACTCGTTTTGGATACTAATCCTAAAGCTAAAATTATAAACTTAAATCTTGGTATAATTCTTTTCACGTGAATCTTGCACACTGGTAAACTTTTTGCAATCAAGAACCATCCATGTTCCATCTACACAACTTCCCAAGTCCTGGCACAAAGTGTAATACCCTTTAATTATTTTATATTTTTATATTATTTATTTAAGACAGGGGTTGTCAATCTATAGCCTGCAGACAAAAGCTGGCCAGCTAATTGCTTTTTAAATAAAGTTTTACTGGAACATACAAACACCCAATTTATTTATATATTATTAGTTACGTATTGTCTATGACTACTTTTGACCTAGGACTGCAGTTGAGTAGCTGTGACGGAGACCACCTGGCTGCAAAGTCTAAAATATTTACTGTCTGGTTCTTTAGAGTAAAGTTCTCCTACCCTAGGTTTAGGAAGATACTATGACAAGAAATATCTGTATGCTTTTAGCCTTCTGACGTTGAAATGGTAGGAAGCACAAGACAGCACTTTTGAGTTGTGAAAAAGTGTGAAGTGAATAACAGTAAATAATCACCCAAGAAGGAAGTCAAATTTCTCCTCCTGTTAAACTTTTCCCTGCTGTCCCCACAAGATTCATTGTCTCCTCTTCTGTGCTACAATGCACTGTTTTAACAATAAAATTGTTAAAATTGTTTATGTATTTGGCTTCCTAATTAAATTATACTCTTTAAGGAGCAAGGGGCATATTACAATCATCTTCAATACTCTAATACCTACAACTGTGCCCTGTAAATGCCAGGTGCTCAATAACTGCTCATTCCAGGAAAGGATAAATGGATGGTTATTGTAAGTAAGAGGTTACAATCCAGGCATTAAAAGACAACTTTTATCTCTTGCCACTTATGAGTGAGCACATGTGGTATTTATCCTTCTGTGCTTTGTTTATTTCATTCAACTTAAGTTTCTCCAAGCTCATCCATGTTGTTGCAAATGGGAGAATTTTACCCTTTTTTAATGTCAGCAATATTCCATGGAGCTAAGAGAGAAAAAGGAAGGAGAGAAAAACCACAGTGGTGCATTGGACTTGCAGAGGGAGAGACCATACCTTGGGATAGAAGATGGAGTGGGGGAAAGAGAGGGTGGAAGGGAGGTCAGGGATAATTGGGTGGGGGACACAGGTAGAATTGCAATTTACGGTAATGGTCACGCTGCCAATATTGTTTTGGCCATTACATCTTGGGCATGAATGGTGACCATCAGCTTTGTACCCCATGAATATTCATAACCAATAAATAAAAACCACAATTTTAAGTATTTCTATTTATTTTATTCCATCAGAATTTGGAGGAAATATTTTCAATAAAAAGGCTGACCCAACATAGTTAGAAATGATGAAACAATGTTATTTATAAACATGACCTAAAGAGATGACAAAGGTTGAAATCACTAAAAGTTTCATGATGAAATGGATTTTAAAAGGTTCATAGATAGGGCCGGCCCGGTGGCGCACTGCTACAGTGTGCCGCTTGGGAGTGCGGCGGCGCTCCCGCAAGGGTTCGGATCCCACATACAGACCGGTTCCCGCTCACTGGCTGAGCGAGGTGTGGGAGCAACACCGAGGGTTGCGATCCCATTGCTGGTCCCGGTCCGGTACGGGCATGACACTGAGGGTTGCGATCCGTTGCCGGACACGAAAAAAAAAAAAAAAAAAAAAAAAAAAAAAGGTTCATAGATAAATTCAATTAATTAACCTAAGGTACTGGTGGGATATACCTGTCCTATTTTGAGAATAGCAATGTTGTCTTTTTGTCAAGCAGACTGGCTTGACATTACTGATTGGGATAGAATATTTTGATCTTAATATAGGAAACGTAATGTTCATATCAATTGGGTCATTTGCCAGGCTCAGCCTCTTTTCATTTATTTACTTGTTCATTTCTTTTTTATTTAAATATCAGTAATAGATCACGTGTCTTATATTCAGGGACTAAATTACTTGCATTTACTTAAAAATATATCCAACACTTCTGTGAAGTATGCGTATTTAGTTTTCTTTTCTAGGTTAGGGAACTCTTATAAAAATGCATAATTTGCCATTGGTGTAGAAGCTAGTGAGACCAGATCTTGTCATCACCATATGCATTTTGGTATCACTGACCACCGGGGTAAACACAGTTAAATCACATGATCTTACTGGACAGGGATGTGTCTTCTTACTAATTCATGCATATAATTCCTGAAAGTGTAAAATTGGTGTATTTATCTTCTACCCCTGTTGTAACAAGTTAACACAAATTCTGTTGCTAGAGAAAACACAAATCTACTACCTCACAGTTCCGTAAATCAGAATGCTGGGGACAGTGTGTCCCGGCAAGGATTTTTGCTTAGCATATCATTAGATCAAAGTCAAGGTCCCTTGATTCCTGCGTTCCTTCTGGAGGCTCTGGGAATAAATCTGCTCCCATGTGCATTTAGGTCATGGGACAAATTCAGTTCCCTGTAGTCCTGGGACTGAGGTCCGCACTTTCTCACTGGCTGCCAGCTGGAGGCTGTCCTGGCTCCTTCAGGCAACCTGAGCTCCTTATCACGTCGTGCTCTCCATCTCCAAACCAGCACTGGCCAGACTCATCCTCCCGCTTACATTCATCTCTCTGGCTTCCCCTTCTGCCACACCTCTCTTGCCTCCAGCCACAGAAACATGTGATTATATTGAGGCCACGTGGATAATCCATGAAAATCTCTCACCTTAAGTGTCACAGCTTTAGATTACATCTGCAAAGTCCCCTTTGCCATGGAAGGTAACATTCAGATGTTCCGGGAATTAGGCAATATCTTTGAGATGAACATCTTTGGGGGTGATTCTGCCTATTACACTCAGTTGGACCCCTTTCTTAGATAGAGAATTCTTTTTTTTTATTGGTTGTTGATATTCATGAGATATAAGGCTGATTGTCACCCCTCGTGCCCAAGATATGAAGGCAAGATCCATACTGGCAGCATGCACCTTACCACAAATTGTGTTTGTACCCCATGTCCCCTACCCAATTATCCCCCACTTCTCTCCCCTCCCCCCACTCTGCTTTGTATCCCAAGGTATATTCTCTCCCTCTGCAAGTCCAATGCACCACTGTGGTCTTTCTTTTCGTCCTTCTTTTTCTCTTAGCTTCCACTTTTGAGTGAGTACATGTGGTATTTATGCCTCTGTGTTTTGCTTATTTCACTCAACATGAGTTTCTCCAAGATCATCCATGCTGTTGCAAATAGGAATATTTCATTCTTTTTTATGGCAGAGTAGTATTCCATGGTGTATGTATACCACATTTTCCTTATTCAATCACCCACTGATGGACATTTATGTTGGTTCCATGTCTTAGCTATTGTAAACAGAGCAGCGATGAACATGGGAGTGCAGGTATCCCTTTGACAAGATGATTTCCATTCTTCTTGTTATATAACAGAAGTGGGATTGCTGGATCGTATGGAAGATCTATCTGCAGTTGTTTGAGAAACCTCCATACTGTTTTCCATAGTGACTGTACTAATTTACAGTCCCTGACTTCAAATTATACTACAAAGCTATTGTAACCAAAACAGCATGGTTCTGGCATAAAAATAGACACTCAGACCAGTGGAGCAGAAGTGAGAACCCAGATATCACCCCTTAGGCTTACAGCCATCTGATATTGGACAAAGGCAACAAAAATCTACATTGGGGAGAAAGATAGAGAATTCTTTGGCAAAAAATATGTATGTCAGAATGTGCTGTAACAATAAATGACCTCAAAATCTCAATAGCTTATGAAAATATAGGTTTATTTCTTGATTGTATTTCATCAAATTTTGCTTTCTGTTCCACCCTGAATCATCTCTCTAGGACCCAAGGTGACAAAGCATCCTTTATCTAGAACATTGCCTGGGATCACAGGACATGATGAGTCACCTAACACTTCTACCCAGAAGTGACACAGGCCACTTCTCTAATGTCTTTGGCCGAAGCAGGTCATGTGGTTTTGTACACCACACCCCTCCACAAAAATCAGTGCAAAGAGGAAAATATGATATTAGGTGTAAAATAATATAATCTACTATTGTATGCAAGCTTCTTATCATTGTTAGATCTTCTGTTCTGTTTTCTCAAATAGTCTGCTCTGATTCTTTAATGCTAGGAGAGGATACATAGTGTTACAAGAGAATTTTATTCCCAGTTCTGAGATTATATGTAGAACATTCTGATGATTCATACATAGCAAGCCAGTATCTAGACTAAAACAAAGGAATGGAAGAAAAGGCTTTATTAAGGACACCAAGTAAACCCCAAATTATAAACCTATCATAAGTCAGGAAAGCATAAGAATTATTTTGGTTATATATTCTAAAATCCTAAAAAACAAAACAAACAAACAAAAAACCAGAAAATGCAAAGAAATAATTAAGAATATGCTTACAGTTCTCCAAATTAAAGACATTTAAATGTTAAGGATTAGAGTTGTGTTGGATGTTGTCCAAATAATCTTCCAACCCTAACTTTTGAAATCACTGCGATTACTCTAATCTTCAAATAAATACCACTTTTTCTTTACAGAGGAAAAAAAAAAAAGCATTCCAGAAAGAGTACTAACATACTTAACATCTCTCTAGTGCATTATAGAGTAGAAGGAATAGTTTATAGTTTTTTTTTTAATTTTCTTTTTCTGCTTTGCACCAAGCACAGCTGGTATCATTCAAGCATGGGACTAACACTATTGATTATGGTTGAATGTGCAGGGTGGCTGCAGGGGCCACCCCTGTATGCTGGACTGCAGGTTGCCATGAGGGAAGGACACTGAGGGGGGTGGCGAGGGGAGCTGCTGTGTATGTTCCTAGTAAACAGCTAGTGTCATGCTAGCGTGTGGAAAGCCAGGTTGTTGTGGAGGCTGCACAGACATGTAAGAAATTGTCCCGGGCTTTCCTTATGTTACATTTTGTGTCTACTGTCCTTGGCTCCTTTGGAGTTAATGTCAATGGCAGCAACATAATGTATAAGTTAACTTATACATCATGTGGATCATTGTTATATATTTGTTAACTATAATCTTCTTGTGCACATGCAGGAAAACTTAGCTCAACTGTCCCCTCTCTTCTCTTGTCACACTGTGTAATGAAGCATCACATGCTCTCTGCACCTTTAGGTTCATTTATCAGTTTCCTGATATAACTCCTATGCCTGACTTGTAAAGTTTTGTACACTGATCTCTCCCTGCCCTTTAGGGTCAGCTCACCGATTCAATCTTGCTATGGGCACCTAGTGCTGGCAAAATATCTTGCACTTAAAAGCAACACCAGTAGCAGTCAAGTTGAACAGCATCTGTATGGAATCAAATGCCATATTAATGCAGAATTGTAGAGATGTGGACCATGTTTACAGGCACTATCAAATCAAATGACTAGTAAGTACAGTATAAGTCACAGTAAACTCTCTGAAATTTAGCTATGTATAATAGGTGAATGTCAAGAACAGGGTGCAGAATTATGCTATGGCACCACAGGGAACAGGGACATCTTTCAGGAGGGCAAAGGAGGGAAGGACTTACCCACTAACCACCCCCCATTTCTACTTGGGTGAATGTTTACCCCGCAAGGCTCAAACACCCCCCCACACACACACTTCCAGCTGCACACGCGTGAGCAAGGAGGGATGCCCAGCAGAATCCTGCCCAGCTGAGAAGGGCGCCCCTGGCTGTGGGCGAGGTGCGTGCTGTGCAGGCACATGTCAGGGCCTGCTGGACCGTGTGCGTGGAAGACAATGAAAGCCCACGCCCTGCAGAGCCAGAGAGAGAGGCCACGTGCAGACGAGGCATGTGCAACTGCTTGGGGACTTCACTGGAAAAATGCACCTGTTCGTTGCCCATCCTCTGTGGATTCTATAGCCCGTGAGTGTGAATCCCTTTCCCAAACCCTCCAGATTTTAAAAACAGAACATCCCACCAGACCCCTGGAACATATTTCTAAAGGAAAAAAAATTGCAAGATTCGTGTTTAAAGCAAATCAAGTTTAATGCAATTCCAAGTAGGAGTTTCAGTAGCTCTTTAATTTGTAAAAATAAGCTCACACTTTCTACTTCAAATAAGGTCCAACAGTAAAAGACCAAATGGTGAAAAAAATAGCTCATGTAAGAAAAGGAAATGCCTGATTACCTATTTTAATTTGGGGTTTGTAAGAAAATCTTGATTGTTAAGGATAATTACAGCTGTAAGTGTGTGATAAGACCATCATTTAAAATAATTCTGGTATTGCATACTATGGTCACAGATTTGGACTGGTGACAAGCTCACAAAATGTTCTTTTAATTCATTCTTTCATTAATTGTTGAGTGAATATTAAGTCCCAGGCACTCTTCTGGCACAGCAGGTTAACAATAATAATAAAAGATGGCTATGTTTTAGAAGATTGCACACTCTGGTGGAAGAAAGAAGATAAATAAGAAATAAGATAAATAAGAAAGCAATTATAAAACTGAAAGGTGATATGGTGAGAGTCAATGACAGGAAAGCTGGGGGTTTGCAGATGGAGCACTGATTCTGGGCTGTCAGGTTCCAAGAGAAGACTCTAGAGAACCTGATAGCCAAATGTAGACCTAAAGGAAAGCTGGACATTAGAAGCCCCTGGTATTGGGGAGGGGAGCGGGAGGCCTCCTTGGAGAGGAGAAGCAGATACAGAGGTCATTTCTAGCAGATGTGACCTTCAAAGTACTGCAGGTAATCATTGGGGCTGGAAATATAAATAGGAATTATATCAGGAAGGGCAGCCCATCAAGAGCTTTCATGCATGAAGTTGTGAGTCATTGGAAGATTTCAAACAAGAGAATGAAACAATAGATTTGTGTCTTTGAAATATTATGATAACAGCTGAGTGGAGAGAGATAGGAATCAGGAAGATAAGTTATGAGGTCGTCTCTGTAACCCAGTGAGGAAACAATAAAGTCTTAATCTGAGGTTTTGGTGGTGGAAATAGAGAGAAGTGATTTGTTGAATGAGAATCCACATCATTTTGGGAAATAGTGAATGAGCTGAATGAGGAGAGAACAAGTCAAGCTTATTCCCAGATTTCTGGTTTGACCAACTCAGTGGAATATAGAAATATTCATCAAATGAGGAATACAGGAGGAGGCGCAAGTTTAGGGGAAGGAAGTGTGGGCATATGAATAAGAAATAGGATCATTTAGCATAATTTCACTTGTTTAATAATATTTAATAGTTAGTTGTTATCAATGGGCTGAACAGGACACTTTCTTTGTACAATAGAAATGAAATAATTAATTTTTATGTGGCTCTACTAGCAAAATCGACGTTGACATGAGATGGTCATGAAATTAGCCAACCATTTAATCCACACAACTTTCAAACTTTAAACCCAATGCTTGTCATATACAAAAGCAATTTGAATTGCTATTAGTCTTCTATAGCCTTTTCAAAATAGATGTTGAATTATATTTTCATTGAATGATTTGATCCTTACTCATGGTCTTGTGCAACACCACAGTGATTTTATTGTCCTGAAGCATTTATTGGAATTGATGTAGTTCAAAATAAGATGTGATTTTAATATGCATTAGTGGATCTTGCCTGTGGGGTGTTCTAATGGTAATTTTTCTAGTTTTTGTTCTCTCTCTCTCTTCCCTGCCCATGCGTTCGCTCTCTCTCTCTCTCTCTCTCTCTCTCTCTCTCTTTTATTTTTTAAAAAATTCCTTACTTTCTAGGGCACATGACACTCTAGATTCATCTTGTCTTTTTTATGCTGCAGTCCTGGAATCAACCACCTCTCCAGTGAGCCCTGGTTCCTTTTACTGGAGAGTGGTAGAAACGTAGTCTAGGCACAAGGTGTGCTCATGGCTAGGGTGTGCCACTACCTCTGTTCCCTCTCAATGAAGAGAAATAGGATATATGTTTATCTATGCTAACTTGTACATGCACACACAACTATACTGAATCTGGTTTTGGATTTACTTATTGGGATATATATTTTAAAACATGAGCTCCTGTTGAGATCTCCGACCACAATCCATCACTACAGAGTTCATTGTAGCCTTCCCTCTTTTCTTAATTTAACTTTTTTCATCAACAGGGGCGAACCTGGCTATCATTATTTACTGCATGTGTACTGTCTGTTCAACCTAGTACACAACAAGAGTAATTTTAAAATTCCTAACCCAAACCCTTGTGAGAATTCAGCCAGAGTGCAGTGTTTGTGTACAGTGTCTTTTTTCTTCTGCCTTGCACTATGCAAAATGTCTTTTTGCAGAGAAACTTAAGTCAATTTCTTTCTTCACTTCTCCTTAAGTATAATCATGTGGCTCATTTGCAATACAGTTTCTTCACAATCTGGTATGTTTTAAATCAGAACTGTGGTTACTAGAAGTGGAAAGGGATATGGGGTGATGAGAAATTAATGAGAAATTTGTTACGGGACACAAAAAATAATTACATACTGCAATGATGAGTAAGTTAACTATCCCGATTTGACCATCACATATTGTACACAACTAAGATAGTCAACTTTGTACCTCACAGATATGTATAATAAATTATGTTTCAATAAAAAAATAAAATTTGAATTTTAGCAAGTTAGAAAAGAAAATAACATACAGTAAAATTCACTTTTTGAGGTGTACAGTTCTGTTAATTGAGACAGATGCATAGCATTGTATACCTGCTATGGGACTTCAAACAGAACATTTTCATCATCCCCCAAATTCTTGAGTTCTACTCCTCTATAGATAAACCCTTTCCTCTACCCCCTGATCCCAGCAACCACAGATTGTATTGGGATCACTTTTGCTTTTCCTAGAGTGTCACATAAAATGCAGTCGTGTATTACATAGCTTTTACGGTCTTGCCACTTTCATTGTGCTAAATGCATTTAAGATTCATCCACGTTATATAAATTAATAGTTTATTTACTTCATTGCCAAGTATGGGTGTATTACAGTTTGTCCTTCCATGCACTAGTTGAAGGATATCTGGACATTTTTTGTCAATTATGAATAAAACTATAAATATCTGTGTAAGGTTTTGTGTGAACATAAATTTTTATTTCTCTTGGGCATATAGCTAGGTCGTGGATTGCTTTTCTGCAGATCCTTTGGGATTTTCTGTATAAATAATCATTTTGCTTGTGAATAGAGACTATTTTATTTTTTAATTTTCTTACAGTCATGTTGTCTGTGAATAGAAACCTTTTTTTTTTTTTTTTTAAGAAAAAACAATCTCTTCTCTTATGTGACTTTATTTTCCATGTCTTATTGCATTGGCCAGAACTTCCAGTAAAATATAAAATAGGAGTTTTGAAAGAAGACATCTTTCACTTGCTCCCAAACTTAATAGAAAACTTTCAGTCTCATCATTAAATATGATGTGAGCTCCAACATTTTTTTTTTTACTACATATTGTAGATGCTATCAGGTCAAGAAGTTCCCTTCTATTCATAGATTTCCATAATTTTTTGGTTGTTTTATCATGAATGCTGAATTCTGTCAAATACTGTTTTGGCATCTATTGAGATGGTCATGTTTTTCTTCATTAGTCTGTTAATGTGGTTAATCAAATAGATTTTTGAAAGTTGAAGCAGGGTAGGTTAAACTTACTGTTTATACTTTCTTACCTGCCATTCACCCAGCAACAGATTGCTGTCTATTGTCTGTACCACTCATTTTATATGCCTCTTGCTAAGGTAATGTTGTTCATGTTGGAATGGTCTTCATGGAATCTTGACATTCCTTATTTTACATGATATCTAGTAATTATGACCACATTCTAGAAACAAACTTGCCTGGTTTCCTTTCTTTGTTTTGAAGTCACTGTACCCAATTTCTTTTTTCCCTTCTGGATATGTGTGTTCCCTAGGATTTACCCTATGCTCCTTCTTTCTTTCTTTCTAACTATCTTCTCTTCAAGTTTATGTTTGGAATAATCATACATATGCAGGTGACCCCCATATATTAATCTCCAATCTAGAACTCTCTCTGATGAGTTCTACATCCAACATGTTTACCTAGATTTCATTTAGTGATAAACATGTATCACCAAACTTACCCTGTCACTCTGCCTCAATCCTTCAAAGCTTCCTATTACTTTTAACCTAAAAGTTATTAAACTATTACTGAAGGTCTGTTTACCCCTCCAGATTTACTTCGTGTTTCTTCCCCAGCTATACTCTTAGCTTAATCATATGGAATATTTTCTGTTCCCACATCAAATTACATCATGTTATGTTATGTCTTTGTACGTGCTATTCCCTCTCTCTGTAATGCTCTTTCTCTTTAAGTTTCTTTCCATTTTTCTTTTTTTTTTTTTTTTTTTTTTTTTTTTTCTTTTTTTTTTTTTTCC
>NW_007729211.1:154593-168031 GCF_000696425.1 Galeopterus variegatus | reverse complement strand
CGGGAGCGCCGCCGCGCTTCCCAAGCAGCGCACTATCGCAGTGCGCCACCGGGCCGGCCCTTCTTTCCATTTTTCAAAGCTTAGTTTATGAGGCCCCAAACCTATACCTCTCTGCCCTGTTCCAGGTCAGGCTGGTGGTGATTACTTACCTGTGCTCTCATAGCATTCATTCATGACACACTATTATGCTGTAATGTTGTAATTATACTCTAATAATTAGTTTACATGTCTCTCTCTCTCTCTCTCTCACACACACACACACACACACACACACATCTTAACTATTGCATTTTGGAAGCAGAGACTGTATATCAATCCCTTGACACCTATAAAAGCCATGGTTCATAGTTGGCAATAAATACATATTTGTCGAATAAACGGTCCTAGCAATTAATATAGAGTTTTTCCCTCAAAAGAAAAACTCAATTCTGAGTTCTATAAACATCACAGTTTAGGTTTAAGTCAGGCCTCTTTAAGGTAAATTTTTTTGTAGGAATATAGTCAGCAAGCTAAGGTTGGGTGTTCTGGCTGTATGTTGAAAAAAAAGAGAAAACTTGAGAAGCAAGATGGAGCGTTGAGGGCTCAGTTTGACCCCAAGAAACATCACATAAATCTAGGTTAGATGAGGACATTGTAGGAATTGAATATCAGAATGGAAAAGTTTTTCAGATATAGAGGGCACCAGAAATGTGATCGGGCTCTGCCAATGGGGCACAATGTGAAAACTGCCGATGGCATATAAACATCATTTGAAAGTTACTGTTGCCCAGCTAATGGCTTCCTGTAGCGTATGCCTCTATGACAAATTTCTGGAGGCTCTGGGTATGAGATGACTCACATTCTAAAGATTAAATACCATTTCTAATAACACTCGATGACTGATACATCATTAAATCGATGCTGCATGACAACCCAACTTCCTTCTTGCATGTGTTTTGAAGAGTCACGTCTCAAATTTTGCCCTTTATGCCTAAAGAGAGTTAAACTTTTAGTTTTACTTTAAAAATCTATGTTTTTTTTTTTTTTTTAAAGTTGCTTGGAAAAGCATTTGCTTAATTATATGAGTCTATGGGCCAAAGACAAAATAAGGATCCAAGATCCCATAGTGGAAGAAGAGCAAATTATGAATCAGCATCTCATTTCTTCTTACACTATTAGAAATCAAGGTCACTTTTGTTCCGGTGGCATGAAGGAAGCTCTGGGCTTTGATAATAACTACAGTAGAAACCTCTTAGTGTTCTCCACTTAATCTACTCCTGGAATAACTGATGCTGTGTGTTCCTTCTCCAAAGTGTAATGACTGGTACCTACGGCACACTGAAGCTTGTGACTGGACAAGGATGCCCTAGGACAGGGTTGTCAAGTATGGCTCATGAACAAAACATTGCCTGTTTGTTTTTTCCCCATTATTTTTATTGTGCTAAAATACATATAACAAAAATTACCATCTTAACCATTTTTAAATGTACAATTCAATGGTATTAAATCAGTTCATAATGTTGTGCGACCATCATCACCATCTGTCTCCCAAATACTTTTCATCTTGTAAAACTGAAACTATTTACCCATTAAATAGTAACTTTCTATTTTTCCCTAGAAACCACCATTCTACTTTGTCTCTGTGACTTTGTCTACTCTAAATACCTCACTTTAAGTGAAATCATACAGTATTTGTCTTTCTGTGACTGACTTATTTTACTTAGCATGACATCCTCAGGAATCACGTGCGGGTAGCATATATCAGATTTCCTTCCCTTTTAAGACTTAATAACATTCTGTCGTATGTATAGACTACATTTTGCTTATCCATTCATGCATCGATGGACACTTAGGTGGCTTCCACGTTTTAGCTATTGTGAATAATGCTGCACGGGTATATAAATATTTATTCAAAATCATACTTTCAATTCTTTTGGGTATATACCCAGAAGTGGGATTATTGGGCCATATGGTAATTCTATTTTGAGTTTTTTAAGGAAATATCTTATTTTTTTCCACAGTGGCCATAGCATTTTGCATTCCCACTAACAGTGCAGAAAGTTTCCAATTGCTCCACATCCTTGCCAATACTTATTTTCTGCTTGTTTGGGTTTTTTTTTTTTTTTTTTTTTTTTTTTGATGGGAGCCATCCTAATGGGCAAGAGGTGGTATCTCTTTGGTACTTTTGATTTGTTTTTTTCTAACAATTCGTGATGCTGAGCATTTTTTCATGTGCTTATTGGCCATTTGCTTATCTTCTATATAAACATTATCAATAGAGTAGAAAGTAACCCACAGAATGGGAGAAAATATTTGCAAATCATATATTTTATAAGGGATTAATATCAGAACATATAGAAAACTCCTAAAACTCGACAATGACAAACACCAAGCACCTTGAATCAATGTGGACAAAGGTAGCTGTTCACTTCATTACATCCCTAAAAATCACAGAGCCTCTGCTTGGACACGTTCAATAACAAAATGAAAAACTGATTTTTACTACTTTGTTAGAAAGCTGTTCTTTGTATTGACCCCAAATTCATATGTTGACGCTCCTAAATACATGTCCATCTGAAAGAGCTACACAAAATTAGCTTGTTCCTACCTTTGTAGGAAGACTTTTGAATATTAGATATTAACATTTGATGTTCTCTGGGTTTTTTATTTATGAGCTTAAATATTTCAACTACTTTTCAATGATCCCCCAAATAAAATCTGTACTTACTTTTTACCATTTGTATAAAATCTCATTGAATATACTTCAGCTTCTCTATATGCTACCCAGAAAAGAATATCATAAAATCATTATAACTTATCAGAGGAAGTACAATTATTTCTTCCAAAGTGGAGATTTTGCTCGTTGCCCTTGCTGTTACTGAAGGTCATAGCAGGTATTTTTATGAGTCAGGCAACAGAGTTGTCCCATATTGCACTAATAGCTAATAATCAATTACTGCCATTAGGCCTTATTCTCACACTGCCACCTCTCAGCAAGTGAAATTGCTTTCATCTTGTACATATGCTGCCGAATATTGAAGCTTATTGACTTCTCTTGAGTCAATATGTAGAAAGCACTTACGAGTGTTAGTTTTACAGAAAATCTAATAAAATTTAGAATTTTGATGTAGCTGTCAAAAAAGTTAATGTGTTGCAAGTCATTGAGGACATTTTGTATGGAGAAGTAGAGAAGGAAATAAATTTGTCTTCAAATATTTAAAGATTACTCATGTAAAGAGGAATGAAAGGTCAAATTTCCCTTTGCATCATAGGATCAACGTGATAGCAGAATATCTGGGTTTAAGTATTTGTTCGGTTCTCTTTCCATCCTTGTACATTTGAGCAGTAGATGTCCTCTCTGAACTTTATTCTCCTGGTTTGCAAAGTGGAAACTGAAAAGATTCCCACCTAAAGGCATTGATGAAATGATGCATTTGAAATGGTTTAGGATAAAGTAAGTGAGCTTCTTTGGGCAAGTCACTTCGCTTCTCTAAGCTTATCTTTCTCATCTGCCAAATATTTTGTTCCTTCATTCATGCATTTACCTAGTCCACTTTGCAACCCTGGATGATGGTCTCTGTCCTGCAAGTCACAGAGACCACAACATTCCTCTCTGGTTTCTTCCTCCAGGGAGTATCCAGGAAAGATGGAAGAAATCACATTCTTTTATTCCCTTGTATTTTCATTTAACAATGCTTTGGTCAATGATGGATTCATGTGACAGTGGTCCCTTGAGGTTATAATGGAGCTGAAAAAGTCCTACTGCCTAGGCTGTCATAGCACAATGCATTGCTCATGTGTTTGCAGTGACCCTGGTGTAAACAAACCTATTGCAAAATATGTTGGGGAAGAGTGTCTAGTTCACCCATGCACTGACACTGCCAATGGTAGCTCAGACCTTTAAGATAGAAAGCCAAGCGTTTGACACAGGATTGACCCCAAGTGAAAGGGTTGTTGTCTACTTTAGAATTCTTGCATTTTTAAATGATTCCACCCATCCCCATAGCAGAATAATAGTTAATAACCATTAGCTAACACTCCTCGGGGGCATGCTGAGTGCCAGGCCCAATCCCTACCTGTAATTTGATTTTCATAGTTGTGTGGGGGTGGTATTATTTTGATCCTCATTTAACAGATGAGGAAAGTGAGGCACAGAGAGACTTAGTTACATAATCAGAGGGCCCATGCCCACACAGCTAGTGGCCAGTGTAGACAACAGGAAAACTCACTGCGGCTCCCTTTTGTGGTACACTTTTGCACAGTGATGCAACGTTGAAATTGTCTAACGCTGCATCTCTCAAAAAGCATTCCTGTCATTAAACAACACATAACTGTAGTTAAATAATTTTTGTTCTGCGTTACTAGTTTCTAACAGTGGCAGAATAATTCTGATAAATTTTAATCCTTCATTGGCAAAAGTGGCAGTCTCTGGTATTTTTTCATGATTTATTCACTAAATGTGCATTTAATTCCTCACCAAATGTGGCAGTGTGCTAGCATATTTGATCGAATATAAATAAGATACAATCTCTCTTTTCCAAAAACCTTAAAGTCCTGGGGAAATTTAAGTATTTAGTATAATATGATGTATTTTAAGTAATAAGTATGATGCATTATATTTCAACTGGCATATGTTACTTGTAAAGTTGTTTCCTAAATGAGTACTGCCAATGATATCACTTCATTCTGCTTGAAGTCATTGAGGAATCCTTCATAGGGAAGTGATATATTTGATACAGATCCTGAAGTATAAAAAGCATTTTAAGCAACGGAGAAGAAATGGAAAATTTTCAATTAAGCTTTCAGTCACGATTTGCTGCTGTCTCCTTTGTATTTATTTTTTCAGATTTATTGTATCCATTACCCCTGATTGCTTTATGGCACAAATGTGTAGGTGGACAATTATATCACCTTCCAAACAGCCGGCTCCTTGAAAGCAGGAACTGTATCTATGGTGATTCATCTGTGTATCACCCTCCTTCAAATTTAGGTTTAAAGTCCTCTTAATTCAAGTAATGAATCTTTCTGCCTTCTTGCCAAATGCTGCAAATCTGGGAAAATAATATTTATGAAATGAAACAGAAACTGGGTGTTAAATTGAATAGGGGATAAAGAATTAGGAAAAAATCAATAACATCAATTGTCATTAAATTGCAGGCCAAATCTCATAATATTCTTGGAAAGATTTGCCAAATTTTCTGTTGTACTGTATTTTTGTCATATTGGGAACCTATAACATATGGTAGAAATATATTTTTGGTAACCTTTTCACTAATTGAAGATATTTAATGATGTAGTATTTATTTTAATGGGTCTGACCTATATTAAACTTGGTCAGTTATGTAAGATGTTTTCTACAAAAATAGAGAAATGGTCATTGTAATATGAGAATGTTTGAAAATGAGGTAGAAGTATTCTCTAGCATCTGTGAAGGAGTTTGGAGTACGAGAAATCAGGAAAACATACGAACAATTACAGCCTTCCCATTTATCTAACCTTCAGAACTTAGGGAAAATGCAACATAAATAAATCAAAAATGGGAATTACAGATTAGAATACTAACAGATATGAACCAATATTTTTTTTCAAAATGGTAGCTGAGAATTCAAATTAAATTATTCTCTGAATTTACAGTCTACTCTATGATCAACGGTACTTTCATCTGAGCTTCTCCTGAGTCTCAAAATTTTAACTCACATAATGTTACCATCAGTAAGAATTTAGAAATTACTGCATTTTATCTAATACAATGATACATACAGTTTTGAATAATAATCAATAATGTAATAAATGTAGTGAGATTATTATATTATTAGGTTTTTTTTCTTTCAATGAGAAAAGCTGAAGTAGGTTGAATAATGGCCACTCCAAGGCAGCCCTGGAATGTTGTAAATATTACTTTATTTATAAAGCAGTTCTTCACAGATGTGATAGGATCTCATAATAAGGAGATTACTCAGGGTTATGCAAGTGAACCATGAATGCTGTCATAAATGCCCTCGTAGAGAGACAAAGGGAAATAAGAACAGGAAGAAAGCATGTGATGAGAAAAGCAGAGATGAAAGTGATGTAGCCACAAATCCAAAATGCAGACAGCCTCCAGGAGCTGGAAGAGGCGAGGAAAAGTCTCTTGTAGACACTTCAGAAGGAACATGGCCCTGCCAACAAGTTGATTTTGGACTTCTGACCTTTGAAACTGTGAGAGAATACGTTTCTGTTGTTTTACACCATCCAGTTCGTAGGGATTTGCTAGAGTAAGCCCAGGAAACTAATCCAGAAGCACTCTGAGTTTCATAAATTAAAAACAAAGTGAACAATTACAATTAAAATATTAAGATAAAAATTTTAATAACTATGCTCTGTAATATAAGCATCTATAATACCATAAACATGAAGCCTTTGAAACAGGGGTGATTTAATGCATAGTAAATATATGGTTATCAACATGATGGTGAGAAAACTGAAGTTTGGATGAGGAAAGCTACGTAACCTATAGATCTGAGATGAAAATCTGGATGAGAGATCTACCTTCATTTTTAAAGAGAATTGTATTAGTCTCTTTCTGTTGCTTATAACAAAATACCTGGAACTGGGTAATTTGTAAGAAAATGAAATCTATTGCTTGCAGTTTGGGAGGCTGGGAAGTCCAAAGTCCAGGGAATGCATTTGGTGGGGTCTTTTTTTTGGGTGCCGGCTTCAGTGACAGAGGGTATCACCTTGTGAGATGGTGGCAGCAGAGAGAGACTCTCACATGCTGTCCTATTAAAGCCCTCAGAGCCACACCCATGGACTAGGTCATGGTCCTTACAATCTAATCTCTTCTTCAAGGACCCACCTTTCAATTGCCCTAATAGAATCTTCTTACCAGTCACAGTGGGGATCAAACTTCTAATATAAAAAACTTGGGGGACACAATTCAATCTACATCAGGCATATCCTTGAAAAGTATTAAATATGTTTAATATTATCAATCAAATCATGCTCCAATTGTCCTATGGTTAATTCTTGGGTAAAATGTCAATTATACTGGATATTGAATATCTTCTAAGTATACTGTATCACCATTTGAAGTTTATTTTACAAATTTTGGGCATAATTAGGAAGAGATCCTTGCATTGTCTCGATCTAAGTTTGTAAGAATGTTAGTCTGTCAAAGGGTACAATTTTAATTAGCAATTCAGTGAACACTCATAAGTTATAAAATCAGTGTCAATGAATTTGTTATCTATGAAATAGTCTATTAGAAATCACTTCTTCCATAGTCTTGGATGAGTTCAAGATGTCCAGTTGTGCTCAGCCTACAAGGTACAAAGAGGATTTGAAATGCTGCAGCTGAAAGTGCTCAGGTTGGTTCACAGATGGTGGAAGGTGGAAATAAAGATTAATGCTGCCTCTGCACTGGTAAATTTGTGTCCTTTATGTGGGATAGATTGTTTTAATCTTTTCTCTGATACAGATGTTTAATTGTTTCAAGTGGCTAATTAAAATTCTATCACTGTGTTAACTTTCATAGAGTAGAGTGTCATTTTTACATGGATAGTGTATTAGTCTGCTATGGCTGCTGTAACAAATACCACACACTGCATGGCTTAAATAAGAAAAAATTTTCTCAAAATTATGGAGGCTGAAAGTCTAAGATCAAGATGTTGAAAAGATTGGTTTCTTCTGATGCCTTCTCCATTAGTATGAAGATGGCCACATCATTGTCATCTTCACCCTGTGTCCTCACATGATCTTCCCTCAGTATGTGTCTGAGTCCTAATCTCCTCTTCTTTTAAAGACACAAGTCACATTAAATGAGAGCCGAAACTAATGACCTTGCTTTGACTTGATTACCTGTTTCCAACCACAGTTACATTCTAAAGTACTGGGAGTTATGTCTGTACTTATGCATTGTAAGAATCACACTTTCACTATACAAATGTAATTAGTCATGTAAAAAAGGTTACCTATGGTTCTTTCTACCATGTGGGAAAAACAGAAAAGATATTAAAATTCAGTATATATTTTTCCCTGACCCTTATTATATAGGTTATGGAAATGTCCAACTTTAAAAGGATAACAATATTTTTCAGCCATGCATTATCTAAGAAATATATAAATCTTTGTTCTTTGCAAGATATGAACCAATATATTTTTTCAAAATGGTAGCTGAGAATTCAAATTAAATTATTCTCTTAATTTACAGTCTACTCTATGATCAACGGTACTTTCATCTGAGCTTCTCCTAGACCGTATGATATAAACAGTGGTATCATTTAAAGTCTATTGCCATTTTAAAGTGTATTATTATCAAAGATTTACAAAGAACAAGTTTCAGCAGCATTTCAAAAGACATATGCTGCAAGATATAGATGCTGCATAAAAATTATTTCTGCCACCAATTAATTTTGGAAATTATGTGTTAAAGTTAAGACGTTTCCATGTTGGAGCATTTCATGGAGTTTTAAAATTTTTTCTCAAGTGGATTAATATGGGATAATATAACATGAAAATTTTCTGAAAATTATTTGATCATAGAAAATTTCGTGGAAGAGGCATTTCTGCCCTCAAATTTTGAACGATGATGGAAGGAGAATCATTCTGTTATTACATACTATCCCTCCCTCTTTTAAATCTTTATGGGTATTTATTTTTCATTTATTTCACTAATTATATGATGTATTTCATTATTAGTATCTATATCTATCTGTCTATCTGTCCATCTGTCCATCCACCTTTCTACCCATCCATCCATCCATCTGTGTATCATCTGTCTGTCTGTCTGTCTGTCTGTCTATCTACATTGTCATATACCCACAGACTTAGAAGTTGAACTTCAGGCTGTTATCTATTTAGAAATGGTCATGAAACCATGGGAGCAAGTGAAATCTCTGGAGCAGGGGAAGAGCAGAGAGTCTAGGCTGAACACAGGGGAAAGTTAGCCATTTGCAGGAAAGCAGAGGACATGAATCTAGCCAGCTACACAAAGGACAGCTGAGTTGAGAAAAGATTTAGCATTTGACCTGAAAGCCAAACAGCTACTAAAATACCCAAACAGAATTTGCATTCAAGGTTTGTGTTTTGTTTTGCTTTGTTTTTACTTCAAAGTGCCCACTCTTTTCAAGGATTTTGAATGCACTTAACAGAACTACAGACTCTTAGAGCTTGATGATAGCTTACCAAGCAGCCTTCCCTTTCCTTTAGACAATTTTGAAGGACTATTGGGTCTTATCTTGCAGAAAATGGTAATATTTGTCAAGGGATTTGGCCAAGGTCATGCAGCTTTTCAGTGCCTAGGTTAACAGGCTTTTCTTACTAAAAGAACACTTCCACACCTTAAGGAAATATTATCTAGTTATGAAGTGTTACATTTGCTAGGGAGTATTGAGGTTTGAATTTATTGTTTATTGTTTATGAATTTTTAGGAGTTTAAACTTAGAAAGGATTTTCAGGCTTAATAAGCTCCAGTGATTTATCATAGATAAATTATATAAAACCTATAAAACATTGAAGATACAAGGTAGAAATGTTTTTGAAAAGTAAAGGAGGTTTTGTGACATAAGCACTGTAAAATTTGGATTTTGTTTTCAAGAAAAGATGTATAACTTCACAGAGACCAGAATGTATGCTTAGGTCCTTGTTTTGTATCATAATTCTGCATATTGTATTTTTAAACAGAATAAGTAGATAACTTTTGAAGTTGTCAGCTCCACCTATGACTCCACCATTTCTTCAATGGGACAAATATTAACTGCTGGAGAAAAGAGCCATTAGTATTCATTAAACAATCGTAAACTTTAATTACATTATTACATAATTACAAGTATTACTGTGCCTGGATTTCAGCTATAATGATTGAGAAAGCAAATACTATTTATAATAGCATTTTGATTTCTGGTAATTCATAAGATTAGAGTAGACCACATAACAGTACTTGTAAAAACACACCAGAATATCTCATTTGAGATCTAATTAAGGCAATCCACGAAGTAATTAATATAAACTCATAATTTTAAACAAAAAAGAAGTAGAAAAAGGAAAACTTTTCTCTGTGTGACATCTCAAAGCTGAAGTGATTTCACTTCTTTCATCAAAACAGATTATTTTGTGTAACAAAGACTACATTAAAAAACATGAGGTTTTATTTATTCTCTTCTGCCTTCTAAGGTCTTTATCATTTAAGCATTATGACTTCAATCTCCAGAATCCACAGGATCATTACTGTAAGAATGAAGTACCTGGAACATCATTTTAGACACAGGCTACCATTTGCAGGCTCAGTCAAAACCGTTTTTGTGAGAGGTAGTTATTTGAAATCCAGATTTAAATTACTGTGTACCCATACATTGCAATGAAGCAATTTCAACCCATAAAATTACAGTTAAACGATATCATCTCACTACCATCCATTCTAAATCATTGCATACTTAAAAGCACTTTGATACATATTCAACTCAATGAATCTATCTATTGCATATTTTTCACAGCTTGAAATGGATATTAGGGTGTACCAATGGAAGTAGAGCTATATCTAATAAACAAAAATCTGAAAACAAAAATTAAACTAAATTACTAAAAAAATTAATTTACTGAATTAATAAATTGGTTTACTATATAAAACGAGATTACTTCCTAAATGACCCTAGTAGTAAAATGGACAGCAAATTGAAAATAAAGCCTCCTGAATATGGTTCTGTATGGAAACTAGGAGAGAAGAGACCTAGTCTGGAAAGTGTTTCAATTATCGATGTGAGAAAACAAAATCATTTCATCTCTCTGAATCTCAGTTCCCATTTGTCAGACAAAACGGATAAACTAAAGTTCTCTGATGTCTAATTCCAAAGACTCTATAATCCTCAATTATGCTATTTTTTTTAGTGTTTTAAGTATAGAATTCTATGCACAGCATTTAACTTTCTATCAATCACTCTTGTAAGATGTTAACTGGGCATATTTGCCATAACTCTATTTTTCCAAAGAAGTTTGTTTCCTGAGAAATAATTCACATCCAATTCACCCATTTAAAGTGAACAGTTCAAGGACTGTTAGTATATTCGTAGGGCTGTGCATACATCACCAATATTTGAACATTTTCATTTCCCACCCCCCCAATTATTCCATTCCCCTTGGCCTTAGGAAACCACTAAAACATTTCTGCCTGTATAGATTTGCCTATTCTGGATGTTTCACATGAGTGGCATCACACAATATGTGGTCCTTTGTGACTGGCTTCTGTCACTTGACATCTTATTTTTAAGCTTCGTCTATCTTTTATCATGTTTCAAGACTTCATTCCTTTTTATTGTTGCATGATACTCCATTGTAGGGATGTACACATATTTTATTTACCCGTTCATTAGTTGATGGGCGTTTCAGTTGTTTCCACATTTTTGGCTATAATAATAATGCTGGTATGAACTTTCACGTACAAGCTTTCATGTTGCTATACATTTTCTTTAAATTGCTCTTGAGCATACACCTAGGAGAAGAATTGGTGGGTCATATGGTAGTTCCATGTTGCCAGACTGTTTTCCAAAGAGTCTGTACCACTCAGCTTTCCTGCCATCAGTACATGGGGATTCCAGTGTCTCCACATTCTTGTCTACACTTATTATTATCTCTCTCTTTATCTGATTACAGCCATCCTAGTGGGTGTGAAGTGGTATCTCACTGTGGTTTTGATGGGCAGTTCTTTGATGGCTAATAATATTGAATTTCTTTTCATGTGCTTAATAGCCAATTGTATATCTTCTTTAGTGATATGTTCATTTATATCCTTTCCCCATTTTAAAAATTGTATTTTATGTCTTTTCATTATTGAGTGATAAGAGTTTATCATATATTCCAGATAAAATTCTCTTGTCAAATATCTGATTTGCAAAAATTTTCTCCCATACTGTGGGTTGTCTTTTCACTTTCTTGATGGTGTTTTTTGAAGCACAAAGTTTTAAATTTTGATGAAGTCACTTATTTATATCAATATAGACTCATGAATACTTATTTTATACTTTGGGCTATAACCTAATACTATTTTATTTATTTTGTTGCTCAAATTGTTCCATCTTTGAACACTGGGACCTTTTTCAGTTAGATCCCATGTCCTTTTGACATATCCCCATTAATGTGTGACTCATTCATTCATTCACTTATATTTTGGGTGCTTCCTTTTATTTATACAGTACATAACCTTTTCATACCAGCGTCTTTCAATTGAAAATAACTATTAAAGATTTATCCATGTCTTTGACTGATTTGGTAGCACACTCTTTTTTATCTTTGAATAATATTTTCATTAATAATATTATTAATAATAATCATCTGGTATTTGTAGTTTGTCAGTGCATTCACTTATTGTAGGATATCTTTGTTGCTTCCAATTTTTGGCAATTATAAAAAAGCTACTATAAAATTTTGCTTGTCAAAAAACAAAAACAAAAAAATAAATAAAATTTTGCTTGCAAGTTATTTGTGTGAACATACGTTTTCCAATCAGTTGGGAAAACACACACACACACACACAACAGGAATTGTGAATTTTATAGTACCACTCTGCTTAGCTTTCTAAGAAACAATCAAGCTAAACTGCTTTCTAAAGTAGCTGTAGCATTTTTCAATCTTACCAAAACAACAGTGGTGAGAAAGGGCTTCATTTCTTTGTTCTGTCTTAAGGGGGAAGAGTCTTTTTCAACGTCAAGTGTGATGTCAACTGTAAGATGTTTTCAGATTTTTTAAAAAATCGAGTAGAGGACTTCCCTCTATTCTTAGTATGCTGAGGGTTTTATCATCAATAGCTGTTAGATTTTTTCACGCAATTTTTTTATATTAAATTATATGCTTATGTGATTTTTCTTAGCCCATGGATTGCATTAGTGGTTGCCAGTCTTAAATACCTGGAATAAATTTACTTGGTCGTGGCATATAATTATTCTTACACATATTCTTACAAATATTTTTGTACATATACATATTTGAATTTGTTTTGATGGATTTTGGAGGGGTTTTATGTCTATCTTCATGAGAGACATTGGTCTATAGTGTTCTTTTCTGATATTGTCTTTATCTGATTTTGGTACTAAGGTAATTCTGGCCTCGTAGAATGAATTGGGAGAATTCCTTCTGTTTCTCTTTTGGAGAAGATTGTTATTAGTTTTTTTCTTAATGCTTGATAGAATTCAGCAGTAAAATTATCTGCACCTCATGCTTTTTGTTTTTTACATTATTAATTATTGATTTAAATTCTTTTATAGATGTAGAAATAGCCCTATTATCTATTTATCTTTGTGTGAGTTTTTATCATATCTTTCAAAAAATTAGTCTGTCTTGTCTGTTACCAAATGTGTGGGAAGGAATTGTTTATAATTTACCCTTATTATTCTTTTAATATCCACAGATTGGTAATGACGCCCCCTCTTTTATTTCTTTTTTTTTTTTTAGAAAGACTTGAATTTAATGTAATCCTTTGCCCATTTTTTTTTTT
>NW_007729211.1:132265-154520 GCF_000696425.1 Galeopterus variegatus | reverse complement strand
ATTTGCTTGTTGTAAGAACTTCAAAAAAAAAATTGTGGTTGTTATATCTTCCTCCCCCCCCCGTTTTTTTGGGTTTGTTTGTTTGTTTGTTTGTTTGTTTTGTGTGTGTGTGTGTGTGTGTGTGTATGTATGTGTGTGAATTGATTCATTCACCTTTAGCTCCCTCCAATAAGTGAAAACATGTGGTATTTCTTTTTCTCTGCCTGACTCATTTCACTTAATATTATTCTTTCAAGGTCCATCCATGTTGTTGCAAATGGCAGTATTTCATTCGTTTTTATAGCTGAGTAGTATTCCATTGTGTAGATTTTAATAACTTATGACATCTTTTTCTTTGATTAACCCTGTCGGAAGTTTATTAATTTTACTGATGTTTTCAAAAAGTGAGTCTGTTGTTTTCTTGATTTTCTTTATTATTTACTTGTTTTCAAATCATTGATTTTGTTCTCTAATTTTTTATTGCATTCTGCTTGTTTTGGGTTTGATTTGGTCTTTTTTTCTCTAGTTTCCTAAAATGGAAGCCAAGTTATTAAATTTAGGTCTTAATTATTTTTAATATATACAATGAATCTTGTAATTTTTCACTGGAGCACTGTCTCGTTGTGACTCACAAATGTTATGTTGTATTTTCATTTCCATTTAGTTCAATATGTTTTTACCTTTCTCTTCCAACTTGTTCTTTGATCCGTATCTTATTTACAAGTGTGCTATTTAATCTCCATTTATTTTGAGTGTTTCCACAGATCTTTTTGTTGATTTCTAGTTTAATTTGATTGTAGTGTGAATAAATATTCTGTATAATTTCTATTTTTTAATTGGTTAATGAGTGTGTTATGGCCCAAAATGTTGTCTATCTATATTGGTGAATGTCCAATGGAAGCTTGAAGGTATATTATATTGAATATAATATGCCTTATATGATATACAAGATACACTATGTTCGTGTTGGATGGAATATTCTTAGATGTCAATTTTATTGTATTCATTGATAGTACTCTTCAAGTCCCCTGTATTCTTACTAATTCTCTGCCTGCTTGATCTATTAATTACTTACTGAGGAGTATTAAAGTCTCCAACAATAGAAATAGAATTATCTATTTTCCTTCTAGTTCTATGAGTTTTTCTCTCATTTATTTTTGTGTTCTATTTTCAGTCCATATGCATTTCAGACTGTTACGTAGATTCACGTCTCTTACCTGTACTATTTTCTTTCCACTTGAAGAACTTTTAACATTTATTACAGAAAGTTCTGCCAGTGATTAAGTCCCCAAGTTTTTGGTCTGAGAAGTTTTTATTGCTCCTTCAGTTTTGAAGAGCAATTTCCTTGGAGAAACAGCACTAGCTTGGTGTTGTTTTTTTTTTTTTTTCTTTAAATCAGTTAAGTGTTTCATTACACTCTCTTCTTGTTTGTGCAATTTCTGACAAGACATCTTGTGTGACGTCTTATTTTTCTCCATCCATAGTTAACATTTCCCTATCCCTAGACTTTATTCAAGATTTTTTGTCCTGGATCTCTAATCACACCTATGCTATACCTTTTGAAATTGCCGTAGTTCTTGCATGTCTTTTCTGTTTATTTTACTTTTTTTCCTGATTATTATTATTATTACTGTTTTCTCTTTGCATTTTTGTGTAGGATGTTTCTATAGACCTGTCTTCAAGTTCACTGATTCTTTCTTTGGCCACATCAAGTCTACTAATGAGCCTGTAAAGACATCCTTCATTTCTGTTGCTATGTTTTTATTTCTAGGATTTCCTTTTGATACTTTGTGTGTGTGTGTGTGTGTGTGTGTGTGTGTGTGTGTGTGTGTGTGTGTGTGAGACCGTTAAGCGGATCACAACCCTTGGCCTGGTGTCGTCCGCACCGTGCTCAGCCAGTGAGCGCACCGGCCATCCCTATATAGGATCCGAACCTGTGGCGGGAGCGCCGCTGTGCTCCCAGTGCTGCACTCTCCTGAGTGAGCTATGGGGTCGGCCCCTTTTGATACTTTCTTACAGTTCCCATCTCTTCCTTCTTGCATTGCCCATTTCTTCTTTTATGTTGTCTATTTGTTTAATGTCAGATCCCTTAACCAATGAATCTTAATTACTTTAAATGTCTGTCTGATAATCCCAACATCTGTGTCATATCTGAGTCCGGTTTTGATGTTTGTTTGTCTCTCCAGATTTTCTTTTTATTTGTTGGTTTGTTTGCTTTTGCATTTGGCATATCTTGTAATTTTTTTTTAAGTTAATGTACTGTTTGGATAGTAGGAACAGAACTAAATAGGTAAATGATGTGCGGATTTGTGTTAATCTGGCTAAGATTTAGGCTGTATTTAGTATTTGCTGTAGCTAAGGTGCCAGAGACTTCAACTTTCTCTAATGTCCTTATTTGGGTCTCCCTTCTTAACTTTCGGCTGCCCCACAGAGAGTCTGGGTCCTGCAGCAGTTTCAACTGTAATCTCATTTTATTCTTCAGCAGCCCTATCAATGTGGTGGAGAAGCATTTTATAATCTTATGTGTCTTATAATCTTATCTCTTGGCCCTGTAACCTTCACCAATGTTCCTTCCGTGATTTATTTTATTTTATTTTATTTTTTTGCTCTCTTTTTCTCTACTCCCTTCCCGTACTATAGCATTTCCAACGCAGTTTTTGAATGTCTGTCCTCCCATTGACTGTGCTTTTCAAAATTCATCGTTAAATGAAACAGGGAGGCTAACGTGGACTGGAGTGGGAGAAGTAATGGGAAAATGCTTTGCTAATGTCCTATACCCTGGAGAGCAGGCCTTTATTAAGAAGGACCTGGGTATGTTTCACACCAGTCACTCTTTCTCTGCCAGAGCCAGGAGGTAAACGTTCTTGGATCTTCACCATGAGAGCCTCCTGTGGTTCCTGGAGACAAAACTTATAAAACCTTAGCACACAAGTCTGTGGCTCCCAAGAGTCTCTTGCTCTCATGCAGGTCCATACTTAGCTTCCAGCAATTTATCAAAATTACCATTTAAGTGCTCCTACCAGTTTATGGCTCCAAGGGCGTCTGCTTCTGGTAAGCAAATCTGAGCTGTGGCTGTCTGGATGTACCAATCTCTCTAGATTTGAGGGTAGCTATTTGCCTCCACCAACCTCATTTCTTTGATAGGTCTTTGAAAAGTCATTGTTGCGTAAGGAGTGATGACTTTACACGTTGGGGCTGAGACCAGAAGTACCACCAATGACTTTTTTAAGAAAAAAAGAAATAAAAGAATATTAAAGGTAAGGTAATATGTGTCCTTGATCCTCAGAGAGATATAGATAGAGATAATCACACACGTACACAAACACACACACACACAGATGCTTTAAAAAATAAGACTCTTTAAAGACTAAGATATGCTGGAATTAATTATGATTTCATATTTATTTATGGATTTTAGTAGGATAGAGGATGATTAGCTCATATAGAATTTGTATAATGAATAGGAGTGTAGCAGCAAGAATCTATAAAGTATAAGTCAAAGACATGAGCATATCAGATGTCATACAAAGAACTAGATTTTTATATTCTAACTGTATTGGGTTTTTTACTGCTGTGTAACAAAATGCCAAAAACTTAGTGGTGTAAAAAAATACACTTATTATCTCAGTTTCAGGAGTCTGGGCATGACATAGCTGAGATCTCAGCATAGGGAATCACAAGCACAATCAAGATGGTGAGCAGGGTGTGTTGATTTTATGTGTACCCTGTAAGGTGACCCCTGATAATTCCTGCTTCTGGTGTCTGTATCTGCTTGAAATTCCCTCCCCTTGTAGTGCGTGGAATAGGTGATTTGCTTCTAACCAACGATGCATACCACAGGTAATGAGATGTCACTCTTACTATTCTGTTGCATTGTATAAGATCTATCTTAGCAGATTGGTGGGAGACCCTTATGCTGAACTTGAAAAAGCAAGGCATCACTACATGCTGCAGAGGTACTATATATCCCTAAATAGAGGGACACATGGCAAGATCTGTATCAGCCTCCCCTGACCTTTAGCAAAATCTGAGGATAGTCCCCAGGCAACAGTTAGGAAAAAGCCAGGGTGCTCAGGTGTACAGTGGTAAGTGAATGAACTCTGCCAACTATCTGATTGAGCTTGGAGATTGATTCTTCCCCAGTCAAATCTCCCTGAAAACAAACCCTGCCCAACATCTTGATTGCAGCTAGTGAGACCCTATTCTGAGGTCCCAGCTATACCATGCCCAGACTCCTGATCCACAGAAACTGAAATAAGTGTATTTTCACCACTAAGTTTTTGGCATTTTGTTACACAGCAGTTAAAAACCCAGTACAGTTGATAACATCTTGTTTATGGAATGGTCTCTCTAAGAAAATAAAAAAGCCAAATTTAAGGGAGAATAAAGAAAAAAAGAGAAGAAAATTGGAAATCCAACTAGACTTTAATGTTGTGAGATTGTTGCTTATATTCAAAGGAGACCATTAAATAATTGTAGTATACATTAATATCAACAAACTCCAAATGGAAATTTTATTTTTATGCTGTACGAGACTTAGTTGCTCTATGGAATGCTTGCTATGTTTTTCATGGTGCATTGGAAAGAGTACTGCTACAGGTGCTGGGTAGATATGATTTATAGCAGTTATTATTGCTGTTTCTCAAATGTTTCCAGCTTTCTAGATTGCACTTCCTGACCTCCTTGTGAGTCAGGAATGGTGCTGTGTGATAAGCTGCAAGCAATGAATTGTCGGGAAAAGAGACCTAATTCATTTCTGTGCTGGAGCACTTATTTGCTGTTTCAAGATTTCCCATCCCTCCATTATAAGAAATAGTGAATTTGGAGATGATAGCTGCTCTATCAGCTTGGACAGTCAAAACATTGTGATGAGCAGGCCCCAGCTGTCAGCCCAAGATGGACATGTCTCATGAAAGAGAAATGAATTTTTTTTTGTAAGTCACTGAAATTTGGGGTTTTCTATTTTATTGTACCATAATCAAACTATCCTGACTTATAAAAGGTTCAAACACCTTCTTTAAAATTTACTAGTGGTGTGAACTTTAGCAAATTACTCGACTTATCTCATTATGTTTTCTCAGCTATAACAATGGAGGCAATAATAGTATCTAGCTGTTAAGGTTAATTAGGATTAAATAAGGTAAGTCAATTTTTTTTACCATTATGTCATTCAGGTTCATCCACATTGTCTCCAGTAACAAGATTTCCTTCTTTATAAAGGCTGAATAGCATTCCATGTGTATATGTAGCACATATATGTAATCCATTTACCCATTGATGAACATTTAGATCAACTCCGTATCTTGGATACTATGAATAAGGCTGCAAAGAACATATTGCAGCTATTTCTACAACATGTTGATTTCAATTTTTTTGGATATACACACAGAAGTGGGATTGCAGGATTATATGGCTGTTCTATTTTTAGGTTTTTAAGAAACCTCCATACCTTTTCCCACAATGGCTGCAATAATTTACATCCCAGCAAGAGTATACAAGCCTTCCCTTCCCTCCACATTCTTGTCAACATTTATATCTTTCATCTTTGAGTGAAATAAGCCAGGCGCAGAGACACAAATATCCCATGATCTTACTTATATGTGAAAGCTAAAAAAGTCAAACTCATGGACGTGGAAATAGAATGATATTACCAGAGGCTGGGTTGGGGGTGGGTGGATTGGAATGGGGAATTGTTGGTCAAAATGTACAGAGTTTCAGTTGGGCAGGAGAAATACATTTTGAGATCTGTCACACAGCAGTGTGACTATACTCAATAATAATGCATCGTATATTTAAAAATGTCTTGTCACAGTGAGGTGGTGGATACATAAATCAGCTTGATTTAATCATTCCACATTGTATGCATATATCGCATCATCACATTATACCCCATAAATGTATACAATTATGATTTGTCAATGAAAATAATATTAATAAAAAAAGATAAAGAAAAATGGCACGGTCCAGTTCTTGGTACATAGTTGTACTGCAGGGGCACCTCCCACTCATAAGATTAAAGCCTGATAAAGATCTTTTAATGAAACACGGTGTTTGCAGGGCCTCATCGTGAAGGGATGATGGCAAAGCCTCATTGTGGGAGAAGATGCCGGTGTTCCACCCTGATATTCTGGAGCTCTGTGTGCTTGTTATTTTATTCTTTGCTGCCTCATAACTATCGCTCTGGGAGACTTGGAAGTAGGATTCAAAATTATACTAAAATATTTAATCATACTAATGATACTTATGATTATGGATTTTCAGGAGATGGCTTATGGCAGTGGGGCCCAGAAGGGGACAACGAACCTATGTAGGCATTCGTCTTGTCTGGTGCCTGAGAGTCTGGCCTGGCTGCTTGGAAGGAGTTAATGTACAATCTTTTGTTTTACAATAGAAGTAGAAGTTTAGTTAAGCAAGTTAATTTTTAGAGTGTTTATTTAGGAATAAAGAATAGTTAGATGTAGATGTGAATTAAGTTTTAATAACGTCATAGAAAGTCTATTGTACCATGGATGTAGTTTTGGTAATGATTGCAAGTGATGAAAAGTGATGATTATATGGGACCAGTGGGTTGTAACGTTCTTGCTCAAAGGAAAGGACATTGTAATTGTCTTTTCTGGGAATAAACTGTAATGCTATTTTTCTTAAAACATATGTCACTTACAAAGAAATATTATGATATTGTTCATTGATTATTTTATGATTATGTAGCAAATAAGAAAGAAAAGTATAAAAGTCTGATGCTTGCTTCAATAAATTGTCAGCATTCAGCAGATCCCTTGAGTCTGTGTGTTTGTTGTCCCAGCATTCAACAGATCCTTTGGGTCTGTATGTTTGCTGCCACTCCATCGCCGACGCTGCCCTTCCTCCCTTTTGGGGGATCCCTTACCAGTGGGGACCTTCACAATCTCTGTGCTGGGGCTGGTCCCCGGCATTGTACCAAGTTGCTGTTGTCATGATCACAAGCCTCTGAAACCCACTGATTGTATCACTTGACCTTGCTTCTGAGATCTGGTGTTTCACCAAGATGAAAAGAGAAAGTATTCAGAAAACACAAAATTCAGACTAGTTTGTTTGAAGTAACCTACAGAGTAGTTCCTGAAGCTGATTGTAGCATATTGTAACTTTGTATTCCAGGTACCTGGCTCTGATTGGATTTTATAAGCAACCCTGAAATGGTTGTTGAATTCCAAAGGAAAGAGTGTGTGTGTGTGCATACACATATTTATTTTTATATGTTTTATTTATTTTTATATGTTTTATTTGGTTTTAAAAATAGTATGCATCTGTATCTACATACCTATATTTATATATACAATATGTATCTCTATCTATCTCTATATATTTACTGATGTTGGAAAATAAGGACTAGCTTGTGGCGAGGAAATCAAGTTAAAAAGTCAACAAGGGGAAAGAGAGTTCCAGTACTTTGGTCACTTTGGGGCAAAGCCTTATGGTTTGGGTGCTTCTGCAGGCATATATCCTCTGAATTACATTATTTTCCTGCAGCTACAAATAGTATCCTCCAAGTGAGATTTGACATTTTATGATCTCTGTAAAAACGCTCAGCTGTGCTTACTTCCTGGGGAATCAAAACATTTTCTGGATATTTCTTAGATCTTAGCATGGAACAAAAGACAGAAGTAATCTTGCATATTAAAAATAGCTGTTAAATCCCATGACTTTGTGAAAAATAGATGTTTTAAATTTTTTGAAAATCCATTTTAAGTTTGAAAAGCAGTGTAACCCTTGTAATTTATTGTCAGTTATGTTACCAAATATTTTCTATATTACCAAAACGTTCTCTGAAACAAGTATCTGCATACAGTATTTCAGTATTTTGTATCCACTAACTTATTGTACATGGAAAACAGTCACGGGAGGTAGGCAAGGCATTCTTCCCATTTTGCAGATGAAACTGATATTTAGAGATATTAGGTGACTAGCCCAAGGTCCCAGGGAGGGTTAGGCTCTCAGAGTCTGCAGGTGGGGATGGGCCTGTTGGGATAAGTGGAAGAAAAAGTCTCCCAGGCCATGAAATGACCTTGAATTCTCGATCTAGTCCTCCAATACCATCCACATTCTGTCAGTCACCAAATTCTGATATTTCACTTCCCAGATATTTTCTCACTCTGTGGTTATCATCTCCCTCCGAGATCCTGCAATGCAAAGTCGTGAAGGCTCTGGCTCTTGGTCAACTTTTGTTTTGAGGCAGTTTACAGAATGTTTAGGGCATATGGTTTGTTGTCAGAAAGATCCAGTTGTAGCTGCTAACTAGATGCAAATATTTTGAGATGCACTCGTCTCCATTTCCTCTGTTTTCAAATGTGGGTAACACGGTAGTCCATTCAATGGGGAGTTTCAAGAAATAATGAGATTCTAAGAGGTTAAGCAATTAGTTGTGTGTGGATACATAGTACATGCTTAATTACAAGTTTGTTATTTTTATTATTTTATTATTGGTTTTGGTTACCTCCTACGTGGCCTCCATCTCGTCCACCTTGATTCCAGGTCTATGTTCCTTCAATGCTTGCAATTGATTCTTGACCTTTGGGGAAATAAACAAAGACCAACCACATGAGAAAAACAAAGCCCATTTACTCACAGCTTGCTAGGGACAGAGTCTCCATCATCACTTGTGTTTGGCAGGCTGAGGAGTGGGGAATTTTCACCATGAATAAAGGGAAGACTCCAGGTGCACCCTGCTTGGAGGCTGTGACCTGGGGATGCTGTGCTAGCAGCAAAGCATCCTATGTGATTGATTTGGGGGGGGGGGAGCATATTTGGCTTTCTCTGGTTGGACCTAAGTTGGAAGTGGGGACTCAAATTAGAGAAGCTGTCAGTTATTAATCAAGTCCTGGCCACTTAGAGCCAATTTTACAGAAGTTACTGTTTGGCTTCCTGGATTGTTACTGGAGATAGCAGTCTGAGTATCTACAAGTCTGAATTCCAGCAGGTTGGCTCCCAGGACACCACGTGCCCCAGGACTCACCAGGTCACATTGCAATTCCATCTGCTTCTGTGTCTCTTCCCTCTTCCAGAGAGTGAGATGCCCAAAGGCAAACACTATTTAGTTTGCTATCCCCCACACCCCAAGTTTCGATGAGGCCCTGACACTTATTTAATGTACGACACTGAGTAAGAGGGGGGTTAGGACCAACATTTCCTGACCTCTGCTTGAGAGTTCTTTCCGATACATCACATCTTATGAAAATGTGACATTAAAAATGAATGCTAGAAAATAAATGCAACTGATGGAGTGAAACCGTATATGGTTAAGACATTTTCAATCTGTCCTTTGTGATATTTCAGAAAATGTCTCTATTCTGAGATTAAGTAGGACTTGAGCAGGCCACAGCAGTGATTGCAAGGCAAAAACCGTTCCTTGCCTGACAATCAAAACTGGGTAAAGGGGCTCTTTGTGAAGCGTTTGTGTTCCGGAATACACCTGCCTTCCTTCCTTCCTTCCTTCCTTCCTTCCTTCCTTCCTTCCTTCCTTCTTTCCTTTTTTCTCTCTCTCTTTCTAATTGATAAATAATAATTGTATGTATGTATAGGGCACAATGTGATGTTTTGATCTATGTATACATTATAAAAATAATCAAGCTAATTAACATATCCATCCCCTCACAAACTTATCATTTTTTTTTGTTTGTGGTAAGAACATTAAAATTCTATTCTTTTAGCTATTTTGAGATACATGCTATATTATTAGTAACTGTGGTACCATGCAGTGCAATACATCACCAAAATTTATTCTTCCTTCTATTAGTCAGGGTTTTTTAGACGGACAGAACCAATAGGATGTATATATAAACATATGAAAGGGGTTTTATTAAGGGAATTGGCTCATGGGATTATAAAGGCTGACAAGTCCCATGATAGGCCATCTGCAAACCGGACACTGGTAGCATGGCTCAGTCCAAGTCTGGAAGTCCTAGAACCAGGGAAGCCAATGGTATGATTCTCAGTCTGAGGCCAAAGTACTGAGAGCTGGTGGTGCTGCTGGTGTAAGTCCTGGAAACCAAAGGCTGAAGATTCTTGAGTTTGGATGTCCAGAAACAAGACAGAAGAGTGTATCCAAGCTCCAGCAGAAATACAGCAAGAGATTCACTTTTTCCTCCATTTTTTTCCATCTGGGACCCCAGTAGATTGGATGGTGACCACTCAAACCGAGGGCAGATCTTTTCCATCCAGTCCACTCCAGCTTACATGTTAATCTCTTCTGGAAACATACTCGTGGACACACCCCAAAATAATGCTTTGCTAGGTTTCTATGTATTCCTTCATCTGATCAAGTTGACACCTCAAATTAACCATCCCACTCCTGTCTTACTGAAGCTCTGTCCCTTTGGTCAACATATTCCTTTTTGTCAATCTTTTCCTTCCCTTCCCAGCTCCTGGTGACCCCTTTTCTACTCTCTGCATCTATGAAATTGACTTTTTTAGATTCTGTATGTAAGTGAGATCATACAGGAATACCTGCCATTTTCCTGATTAAGACTTCAGTAATGAGAACTTTGGCACACTGAGCAAAAAGAGCCAGCCTTAAGGCAAAGAGAAAAAGCAAATCTCAAAGATAAAAAGCAGTAAAAGAAAAAGCCTCCTAGATTAAATGGCATGGCTTTGAAACTGTTCTTTTCTCTGGAGGCTGATTCCTGCATGGAGTGGGTAGGCTTTTCTTGAGAACCAGGAGAAGGTCACCAGGACTTTGTCCCTTGTAACTGCCTTCTGCTTTCCCCCTCAATCACTCTGGGTAAGTGCTCTCCCTAAATAGGAGCTGCAGTTGTCCTCTAAACCAGCTTTCCAGCCTGTTTCCTTGCCTCTCCAGTTTAATGATCCACAGTTCCTAATACATACTTCTGATCATGTCTTTCACCTGCTCAAAATGTCATGGTTCCTAACGGCCCAATTTGTGGGCTTCTGCCTAAGGTCATTTTTCCTATGTCCACAATCTGCCTGTCCATCTTTAGTTTAGCATATGGTCTTTGATTTGCACTCCAAAAATTTCAGAATGCATCTTATTCTGTCTGATTTCCATGAAGTTCTTGCTCTGAAATTTTCCACTCGTCTATGAGGGTTTTGCAGATCCCTTTATCTTAGAGTTTTCCAAATTCACCTGAAGGAGATGGGAGGAGGAGCTTATTAAAAACACTTGCTATGCGCTGAATTGTGTTCCCCAAATTTCCAGGTATTAGAAACTTAACCCCCACTGTGACAGTATGAAGAGGGTGGGAAATCCTATGATGGTAATTTAAAGGTGGGACCTTGAAGAGGTGATTAGATTGTAAGGACCATGCCCTAGTGAATGGATTAATACATTGATGACTTAATGCTGGTCATGGGTATGGTTCTGATGGCTTTAAAAAGAGGGCACATAAAGAGCTCTCTTTCTGCTTAATCCATTCACTCTGTGAAGAGTCACCACCCAAGAACAAAGCCCTGACCAGATGTGTTCCCTGGATTTTGGACTCCCCAGCCTCCAAAATTGTACAAAATAAATTTTGTTTTCCTATGAATTACTCAGTTCATGGATTTTTGTTATAAGCAACAGAAATGGACTAATACAACACTAATTCCTTGTCCTGGTGGTATCTTAGCATTCCTATAAAAACTGCTTATATGAGACAATCTCCTAAAAAACTGTTGGGAATGGAAGTGCCTAAAGAATCTGTCTCCAAGCAGCATTGGCATATTATGGAAACTGTTCTTACTCAAATTGGGTGGCATAGATTAATGAAAACAGCACAGTCTCCTGATGACATTTTATTCACACATTATATAAGAGGATAACAATCAACGTTTCATATCAAATACTATTATTATTTGTATTTGGATTTGATGGGCTTTAAGGAGATTGATCACAGCATCCAAATCTATAGTACTAGAGTCCGGGGTGCATTTAGAAGCTGCATTTTTAAGAGGCACCTAAAGTGATCACTCTTTAGACTAAATTTTAAGAGTTATTGTGGGAAATAATCCAACTTCTTTTATAACCTTCTGATAGGTTGTAAAACTTTATACCTGGATAATTATTTTCCCCTGTAGATTATCAATTCCAAAAGAGATCATGTACTTTTTGTCTTGACTCCTGACAGAGCCTAGCAAGGGTTCCTTATAAACCAGAAGTAAACCACCTAATGGTACATTCTTAGGCTGGAGCAGTTTGGAAGTACACCTGTTGTTTGATATTGCTATAGAGCAATAATTTGGGATAATAATAGGGTATTTTAAAGCAATTTTACTCAATTTAGAAGATATATTTCTCAGAAAAGCCAGCTATGCCCATCGTCTGTAGCTATAATATGAAAGAAGAAATAAAGTTTAGTCTCAGAGGGCATGTTCAACATGCAATCTAACAGAATGCACGTCAGAAAAATTTGACTTGGAAGAGTCTGCACTTTACTTTTTGAACTTTCAGTAATTGAGAGTGGTCGAGATTTATCTGCAGTTTGTGTATTCGTTGTGTTACTGGAGGAGAGGTTCTGGGGAGATAGGATAGCTGACTTCAACCCACCCGGTCTTCTACCAGATTCTTGATTCCGCCACAGGAAAGAATTCAAGAGCAGAGTCAGAGCAGAATGTGAAAACAGGTTTAATGTAGAGAGTAAGAAATACACACTTCATAAGGAAAGTGCAGGCTGGCTCCAGAGAGTGAGCGGCAACTACAGCAAGTTTCATACAAAAGCAAGAAATACACACTCTGCAGACAAAGTGTGGGCTGGCTCAAGAGAGTAAGCATCAGGTCTGTGCAAAAAGAGAGAGAGAGAGAGAGAGAGAGAGAGAGAGAGAGCGCATCAGCCTGCTCAAGTCAGGTTTAATACAAAAAGTAAGACGTACACATCTCACTGGAGAAGTGTGGGCTGGTTCCAGAGAGTGAGTAGCAGCCCCACCTCCTTGCTGGATTCTACCTTTATAGTTGGCTCTTCTATACATATTCATGTGATCTAATGAATATTGAACTAAAGGGGTGGTTCCCAGTTATGTAACATAGCCTTGCACATGCTCGGTCTCTTTGGAGCATGTTCATTTTTTGAATTCCAACATATACACTGAAAATTACTTAAAATATATTCAGTGCTCTCTAGTGCCCCCAGTGGATGGTCATTCAAAGACAAACTCCTATTTACTGAGCATGCTCGGCCATTGGAATTATGTAAGTTTGCCTCCTGCAGTCTCGATTTCCACAAGTTGGTGCTGAAAATAGATGTAACAAGCAACAGTATCTCAGAACTCAGAGGAAGGGCTTGAGTCTTAGCAGAGTTGTTTGAGACCCAGGGGAACGGCCTGAAACCCAATCCCTGGGAAGCTGAATACCTCCTATCACAGTAGTAGCCCAAGAATATTCTCAGTTCAAGCTGAAAAGCTTGTACCATCCTGGCACATGAAAGAGGACCAACAAAAATGCAGGAGTGATAAAAGAAGAAATAAAAAGAGTGCACAGATAGGTTCAGAGTAACAAACATCCCTGCTTCAGGGATTTACCAATTCAGAGATAAAACCAGGCTGAATTGTACTTAGGGCTGTATATTAATTGTAGTTCAGAACCTAGCTCTATCTATTAATGATGTGCCTTTTTTCTTTTTCTAAATGCTGGCACCTATTTAAATAATTTATAGATGACCTTAATTATTACTGATCTTCTAGTGAAATTCTTGGTAAACTTGTAGAAAGATAGATCTACAAACGTAGATCTACAAAATCTTGGTCAGAGAATAAATTCTAACTACAGTGTAGTTCCATAGCGGCAAACACCCAATGAGCTGTACGGCTTCTCTTGTTGTGGGTTTTTCATTTTTATTTTTTTTTTATTTGAAGCCTCATTACTTTTTCTATCTCATTAGGTAGCAAATATACTTCACCCAAATTTAATTAATGAGCAATCTAATTAATACCTGTATAATATTTTTAACAGTAGAGGAAAACTTCAGGAGGAGAGAAAATGACAGATATTGATGTGCATAGTTGGAAATGCACCAATTAAGCCAATCAAATTTGACAAATTGGATAAAAAGCTAACAGATTCAGGGATGCATTTTTTCCCCTTACAGCTGTAATGCAAAGTGAAGAAAAATTTAGTGTCTGTAAATAAACCCTTGGATCACTCATGACCATTTCACGCTGTGCTATAGAATTAAGCAGCATCATTAGAATCGAGCAGCACCCACCACTTTATGGATGTGGAGCAAAAGAACAGCTCATTCAGTAGCTTGTCTTATTGCAACGTGGTCAAACATGTTATTGTGTATTTATTATGTGTGTATATTATGTATATCCTCATCTACCAACAACATGGTTTATTAGGAATGTTCAGTACTCTCAATGTGGTTGGTCAATCCTTATATAAATGGTGGTCTAACCTACAGAAAAATGAGGACCTTAGTTTTAAGTACATAGATATGGGCAACATGAATCTCAAAAATTGTCCTTATTTCACCAAATACAAAGACCGGGATGGGAAATTGTGACTAGTATTTCTGCTTGCCCCCCATGCATGGCAGGCATGGCCCCCCGACAGCAACCACCTTTTCCCAAGGAATAATGTCATTTTAAATGTATTCTCCATGCAGTTTTCCACAGCATGGAGAGAAAACTCCAGTTTTCCAGGGAGCCAGTATGCATCGAGTGGGCCAAATGTATTTTTTATTTTGAGTTTACTGTCAGTTTTATATTGCATTAGACTGACCTATCAAAAATGAACCTATTAGTCCTATCAAACATAGGACTTGACGACAAGTCCTATGTTTCTGCATTTTCTGTCATTTCCTGTCTTCATCAGTACAATAGAGAGTGACTGAATAACTCTAGAAGTGATGATTTAGTGGGAATAAACTTTATAGAATTTACTTTTGTAATAGAAACTGGAAAACGAACTGTAAAGGGCCAGTGTCAACCCAAGCCTCATTTCTTGAAGGCAATCCTAGCTTCCAAACCTTTCCTTCTCCACATCCCACACATCAGACTTTGTAGGGAGGCAGGACGTGTACACAAGACAGTGATAGATAATCTTACGTGGGAACACTTTGCCCGCGTCAAGACTGCAGTGGTTGATTAATATTTGCTAAATCAGAACCAAACAACTCTCCAGCTCTCACCTGATCACTAAGTTTGTGAAGTCTATATTTCACATGCCCACCCCAAGCCTTTCGATCACCCACTGTGAACCTGGGCCCCAGCTTGCAGAACACAACAGCCACAAAATATCGAGTCCTGCTCCATTTGGGGTTTGTGTCCAGGGCCAGCTCTCCAGGCCAAACTTCCTTCTCTGTTTCTTTACTGTTCTGATCACTCAGTCTGACCTCTCTTTTGCTTCCTTGCACCTAAGACTCTGATTCTTTGGCACTGGGTGCAGCTCTTCTGCAAGGTCACAGTTTCCCCTTACTCTTCTCTCGAGCTTGCTTTTGATTTCTGTCATGAATGACCCAGTCGGAGTCTCCTGGCTGCCCCTTACCTGGCCAGCATTTCCCTGCATCTGCCGTTCATCTCACAGCAGAACACAGTATTCCTGTTGGGTGTTCATAAACTAAAGAGTGTTTCTTTTTTTCCCTCTATCAAAATATAGATACATATATATATTTTATCATCTATCTATCTATCTATCTATCTATCTATCTATCTATCTATCTATCTATCATCTCAGGTCCTCACGCCTTCTTTTGGTGCCCTCACCTCCTGACCTGTGCAAGTGGCAGCTGGTTATGGGAAGGTGGCAGTCTGTGTTTCTCCAGGAACTATGTGAACGGGGTCAGCTGAAGGGTGCAGCCCCACTGTTCTGTTTAGAATTCACCTGCTCTTTGAAAGTTGCTTTTTGAGAAAAAATCTCCTGGACTTTTATTAAACTTAAGTTCCCATTTTATTCAGGTTTTCTTAGTTTTTAACCAAATGTCCTTTTTCTGTTCCAGGATCCCACCCAGGACACCACATCCCACTTAGTTGTCACGTCTCCTTAGGCTCCTCTTGGCTGTGATGGTTTCTCAGAGTTTCCTTGTTTTTGGTGACTTTGCCAGTTGTGAGGAGTAGCAGTCAGGTATTTTGTAGAGTGTCCCTCATGGAGAATTTTTCTGATGTTTTTCTCTTGATCAAACAGAGGTCCTGAATTTGAGGAGGAAGACCACAGATGTAAGCTTTGTTTTCTTCACATTGCATCCAGGTACTTGCTGTTGACACTTTTCACTGTTGGTGTTAATCTTGGTCACCTGCTCAAGGAAGTGTCTGCCGGGTTTCCCCACTGTGAAGTTACTCTCTCCCACGTCCCTTTCCATGTTGCACACACAGAAGTGTTTTGGGTTTTGGCATAAGTCATATATCATGACCTACTTTGTATGGGCATCCAGGCTTTCAGTATCTGTCACTACGAACTATACAATCACATCATGCTTAAAATAGTTCTGTCGTCTAAGACTTTAGGGTTCTGATATTCTTGATTCATTGGAGAAAAAAACTTTTCTGGTTTTCTAAGCAGAAAGTGCTCTACTCTTAACCTTTCCCTAACTAGAGGATGAATACAGTCAATACACGTATTATGATTAATTGACAAAGGTTAACACAACCAGACAGCTCCTGGTATTGATCTCAAGGCTGAGAATAACAAACGCATTCCATTACGAATCACAAAACATTCACATGGGTAATAAATGCACCGGTTCAATGCCTGGCAATGTAGCAGACACTTAATAAATATTTACTGTGATAACTAATTAATTAATGATATTTGGAATGTTTATTCATTTTAAAGCATATTACTGACTGATTAAAATGTGTTAACTATGCTAATTGCAGTTCTGTATGTTTCCGTTCTGAGTTTCTTTTACCTTCTATCAACTACTCCAGTCCTTCCACGTAAGCACCTAACAATTGTTTTTTTTTTTTGTCTTTTGTCTTTTTCCGTGTCCGGCAACGGATCGCAACCCTCAGTGTCGCACCCGCACCGGACCGGGGACCAGCAACGGGATCGCAACCCTCGGTGTTGCTCCCGCGCCTCGCTCAGCCAGTGAACGGGAACTGGTCTGTATGTGGGATCCGAACCCTCGGCGGGAGCGCCGCCGCGCTTCCCAAACGGCGCACTTATCCAGTGCGCCACCGGGCCGGCCCCAACAATTGTTATTTTTGACATGATTGCAGCTATGTAAAACAAAAACAAAAACAAAAACAAAAACAAACAAAAAAAAAAACCACACACATTCAGTAAAGAATCTATGAAGAAATACACCGGAGTGGATGTCACTTTTCTAGATGCCGTGACAACTGGTGATTCTCAATTTCATGCTTCTTTTATGTATTTTCACATTTTCAGTAATAAACATTCATTCCTTCGTTAATGTTTAAACATTCTTTATTTTTTAAGTAATGCAAATGTTTCCACTGCTGATACATTTGTCCTGTCAGCTATGTAAATTATGTTCTATGATTTAATCCCATTGCAATGAAAACAAAAAAAAATTTTTGAATGAGGAAATTTACGTAAGTAACAAAGATTGTTATAATCATTAATAAGACTTTACCCTCAATATAATGACTTTATTAAAAACAAGGAATACAAAGATATCCTATCTTAGTCCCGGGTAACCATTTTCAATATGAAAATAGCTGAACAAAAAATCCCAGAGCAACTAGGGATTCTTCTCTAATAAACTAGGGCTGTCAAGATTAAAGCAAATCAATTCATTCTCCAAGAAGTCACTCTCATTAATTGCATGCGTAGGTTTTCTTCCTAGAGGGTTATATAAGTGAGCATTTTCCTCCCACCACTATTATCAGGATGTGGTCAGGCACAGTTGCACTTTGAGGAGTGTGCTTTTGATTCTCTTATTTCTCAAGGAATTGCTAAAAGTCAGACGTTGCATGGAAATGGATTTTGGAACTAACCCACACAAAGCAAGATCACTTAGCATGCTGCAAGTGCACTGAGGTTTTCCTTTGAAGTCTGTTCAGGGGAAAAGTTTTGCTTTCCAACAACATAGGAGTTATTCTCCTGGACTGTGCTTTGAGTTTATCAATTTGTAGAGGTCATATCTGGAGCAAAACTACAAAGCCTCATATTCCCGGAGCATCTAGGACCTTCGTCGTGTGGGACCACTGTATGCGGAGGTGTTCAAGAGTATAGGTGAATGGCTGTAAACAAGAAGAGAGGATCAGGGACACAACACACATAACTTCCCTAAATGTCTACTTTACTTTTATTCTTTAATCTATAGATCAAAGTATTAAATTATTAAAATGTCTATAACCCTCTCATTTGCAAGTCTTTCTTTTGCTATTTTTGATGATGATGATGATGTGTTTTCTCAAATACTATGCATCTTCATAATTTTGAACTTTGTCATACTTTATGCTTCAGACTACATAGTCTTAGAGGTTAAAATAGGGTCAAATTAGCAATATTAACTATTGTTACTTTGACATTCTCCTCCACAAGCACTTGCCGAATCATCAACCTCTGCAATATCTGCATTTATTTTTTGAGTCTCCAAGGCATGTTTCAAGGATGCACATAAGGATATCTTATTAAATTCCCATGGTTGTCATCAACTCATCAATGTTTTCTCCCATTTTGGCCCGATTCTGTTTCCTCTGTCACCACTGCAGACACATCAGACTCCGAAGAGTGTCCAGCAGCATGTTTTTGGTCTCCAGACTCAGCAGCATGAAGACAGAGCTGCTCTGTGTGGGGAGGACACTGTCTGCCCATCAGTGGTTGGACACTTAGATGCAAGGGCTTGTGTTTCAACATCTCCCAAGAGAAAAATATCTCTTAGTTAGGATTTTCAGCATGTTTGCTCACTAGGGTTTAGACAGCAGCTGGGGGGGAGTTTGGCATAAGGAGATGACTGACTTGGAGACAGCCCTGGGCTGCTAGATCTGTCTCCATCTGATCCAGTGTTTGAGCTCCTGCCATCAAAATCTCTCCTGTAGGGTTAACCCACCATCCTCAGGGTTCTATCCATCAACTGCTTTGACATTGACCCCAGGTTGCTTCTGACTTCCACTACATTACAGCGTGAGATTTATGTCAGAGAGCATTATTTTAGGATTAACTTTACAAATTACTCACTTCTGTGAGCACACTCAATCCCTTACCTCTGATTTTCCATCTCCTCCTTTGTAAAATGAGCAGAAATACCTCCCTGGGAGAGTTATATAAATGACGTGATGTATCAATGCAAAGCTTAAAGCTCTATTCTACCATTATCAGACTATAATAGAGTAATGGATTAGTATCGGGTGCCTCAGTCAGCTGAGAATCTTCTGGAAGGACACAGGGAAAAGAGGAAGTTCTTTGGCCAAAATAAGGAAAGAGTTAGGTTCTCCATATCTCTCTCTGCTCCAGAAATTTCCTAGCTCAGGTGAAAAATGGACATAGGTAGGCAATAGACACAAACACAGCTGTCATTTTGAGAAAAGAGAAAGTGATCACCCATAAAGCAAGCAAGAACATGCTATCATCCTCAAGTCGGTAGACATGCTGGCAATGACCCTCACCACGCTTATGGAATTCTACAGAATTCTATGAGTTATGTCATCAGAACCAGGTCAGTGGAACTCTAGATGCTCCAAGATGTCATGAACTGGAAAGGTGAGAAAAGATTACAGGGTTCAGCAGAGGGGAGTGGGGTTTACAATCATGAGTCTGTGGAAGGTCTCCACATCTAGATGCAGTCCTGGATTTGAGATATTTTCAGGACTGCCGAGAAAGGGAAACAGCATCTCAGGTCAATCGGTTATCCCAGAGCATCAGCAAAGGTCACACACATTATGATGGCGTCATTCTCTTATCTCTTCCCACATTCCAAGGTGGAGAGAAGGAAACATATTATCTTTATTTCTCTCAGAGAAATTTGCCTTAGAAAAGTCATTTGACTTCGTGCATTTGTCTATGACATAATTCCACAAACTACAATACTTTCGAAAGCTTTTTATTCTCCTAGCAGCTACTTGCTTGCCTCTCACCCAGAATTCTGCTACAGATGAATCTGTAGAGAGCGAGGCACCCTGGCACAGAGGGAAGGGACAAAGTTCTGTGAATGGGGGACAGTTGTCTCTGTTATGAACATTCCTGTGACCTTGGCTGATGTAGTAGATTGAATTATCCCCCCAATAATCACTGAGACTTGAGTTGTGTCCCCCACGTTTCATGCATTAAAAACTTAACCCCATTGTGACTCTTAAGAGGGTGGGAAATCCTATTATGATAATTGAAAGGTGGAGCCTTGAAGAGGTGATTGGATTGTATGCAGTGGTGAATGGATTAAAAATAGTGGTCAGGGGCATGGTTCTGAGGGCTTTAAAAGAAGAGAGAGTAGAGTCTGTCTTTTTCTCTCTCTGGTTTCTCTGCTTCCACCATCTTGGAATGTGAGACCCCTGGGTCACTGTCACCAACAACAGATGGACTTTGGACTTCCCAGCCTCAGAATCTGTAGGCAATAATTTTGGTTTTCTTTAGACATCACCCAATTCTGTGTACTTTGTTATAAGCAACATAAACAGACTAATACAGCTGACTTGTGCTGTGATGTGTTTCTCATGTGTTTTTCCTTCCTGACTTGTATCCAGTTACCCTCATTCAATTCACCAAGGTGACTGTTTCTGTATTAGGGTTTTATCTTATTTCTTTCACATGTATATTCTAGTATAGTCTGAGAGCAGTAAACATGCCCTTTATTCTTAGAAACCTCAGGCTATTCAGAGCCTCGTTTACTGAGGGCTTTGTCCTGCCACTTTCTGTTAAATGGAACTGGTGGTAAAGCGGGTGAAGGTCCTTCAGACTCAGGCTCTGACACTGCAGGTTCAGAGACCACAAGCTCTTGGAGACAATAATCATTAAATGGGTCAGGCAAACTCAATATTTCAATTTGGGAAGTTTCACTGAATTTGGATTAGTTCTACCTTTGTGGAAATAAAGGATATTCTGTACTATTCCACCCCAACAACAGAAGTCAGAGAGGAAGATGGAAGGCTGTTGGTGAGAAAGTCTAATGGGAGCCTACTGAGAAAAGAATTCTTTTAAATCTCAGATGTGCCATATAAAGATCTTCCCCTTTTAAAAATCCATGAAAGAGTCCTATCAAAATCCGGTTTGGAAAACTGCTTGCAGAGAAGCAAATTACAAGTAGGCAACATGTCAACACTTAGAATAAAGACAATGCTAACTTCCAGCAAATGTTTATTCATGAATACTTGGTATTTATCTGGTCTGTCCTTAACAAAATTTAATGTGAAATGGAACCAACTTGGATTACTGGTAATCAAGACACCTCGAAATATTATCTCACCTTTTGAGGGTCAGTTTCTTTAGGATCAAAGTGAATACTAATTCTTTATTTGGTTTTTAAATGATATCTTTTCCTATTGACTTAGATATTCAGCCAAAGTTACAAAGCTGATCATGACAGATGATAGATGAAGCCTCCTTATTTCTGAAGATTAAGCTGAGCAAGAGGGTAGGAGCATCTCCATCATTTACTGTGACCCTCAACCTCCCATCTCAGTAGGGAATGAGGGAAGGCTAGAGGGCCTGGGAAACATTCCCGGGAGTAAGACAGTGTCAGCCCAGGGCGAGTCTGGAGCATTTTCTTTCCTGTCTGTCAGGGATCCCCACCCCAGATCAAACTAGCCAGAGGGAGGATTCAAGAGGATAGTTGCAGGTGTGGCCTGGCTGGAGGTGTGCACGGTTGTACACAAGTGTGGTGTGGGCAGGGGAAGAACATTCTGGGGAGGCTCTAAGTTGTGCCCTTCAAAGCGAGGCCCATGCAGGATGTGGAGACTCTTTTCTGGGAGAATGCTGGGGGTGGGAGGCCTTGGGGGTGAAGGGAGCAGGATCAGGGTGGGGCCTGCACTCCCCCCATTTGGCAAGAATACATACAATTCCTGTGCACCAGCTGGAGGCTATTCAGGGGGTTTTAGCAATAAGGGGCGAGTGGGATGTGTGGCTGCAGTGGGGGGGATAGGAAAGCCTATAGAGACTGGCAGAGTCCATGGACCCTTTGGGGAACTTCAGTCAGAAGATGCTGACTGTGTGAGTCTGTGTGAGTGTGTGTGTGTTTGTGTGTGGGGGGACGTAGGGGGCTGGATGCCTCATGAAGAAACCTACCTGCCCTCTGTCAAGCAACTCTTTAATCCTGGGTATTGATAAGTGAAGACACCAGTGTCTGATATGGGTTCAGTGTGTCCCCCAAAGTTCCATGTATTAGAAACTTGACCTCCACTGTGACAGTGTTAAGAGGGTGGGAAACCCTATTATCATAATTGAAAGGTGGCGCCTCAAAGAGGTCATTAGATTGTA
>NW_007729211.1:130825-131297 GCF_000696425.1 Galeopterus variegatus | reverse complement strand
GGCAGCGGTATTTGTTTGACATATAATAAGTCATCACAAGAGCTTTAATATTACTATAATAGGCACGTTTCTGAAAAATTCACCATGAAGTGGGGTTTTTAGAGGCTCATACCTCATACTCCTTGTACTGACTTAAATAATCAAACTAGAGTTCTACTGCCCTGAAAATATTTTCTTAAAGTGTTCTTTTAGTTTGGATTTTCAGCGTGTTTGCACACTAGCGTTTAGACAGCAGCTGGGGGGGAGTTTGGCATAAGGAGATGACTGACTTGCATCATCAAAGTCAAAGCAAAATCAGTTATTTAATCTAATCAGTTATTTATTAAGTTATTGAAATCACAGGAACAAAAAAAAAGAGAGATAAATGAGTCACAAATACTATTTTAGAATTTTAAATTATCTAAGTTTCTTTTCAGTTCTGGTCCATTGACATTGAAATCTAAAGGAAACAAAAATGTTGGTTTAGGAAATA
>NW_007729211.1:114073-130567 GCF_000696425.1 Galeopterus variegatus | reverse complement strand
TGTGGGAAGAGTGTGGAGAAAGATGCAGAGAAAGCAAGACAGCAATTCAAAAAATGCAGCTAGAAATCATCAGACAAGGGAATATTTGCAAAACACACAGAAGCACACAACACCACGGGTAGCACTTTGCATCCAATGTATAGTAGAGCTGATAATAAAATGGGTAATTCGACTTTTTGTTATTTTCTTTTAAATGTGTTTTAATACTTAACACTGAGAAATCGGTATAATTTCCTATTCTGCATTGTCCCACACCACGGGTAGCACTTTGCATCCAATGTATAGTAGAGCTGATAATAAAATGGGTAATTCGGCTTTTTGTTATTTTCTTTTAAATGTGTTTTAATACTTAACACTGAGAAATCGGTATAATTTCCTATTCTGCATCGTCCTTGTTCAGTTTCAAGTGCAGGACACTGTTGGTTCGGAGGCACCTGCTGTTGCTGCCGCGAGAAACTACTGTCATGAACGAAAATGATGAGTTTTGATGGGATGTGGTCAGGATGTCACTGACAGGGACTATACCTTGATTCTAAGGCAGCAGAGTAAGAAAGGACAGAGAAAACAATCTGGCCCTGAGTACTTGTTGCAAAGATCCAGTCCCAGAGGGAACTCACACCTCCCCACGGTCCAGGACCTTACACCATGAACTTGCCTTATGTGGGCGAGGCTTGCACTGACTGGCCTCTGCTGCACCAGTGGTTCTGCGTGGTGGAGCCGAGGCCAGTGCTTTTCCACCACGAGGGTTCTCTCCATGCCGCATTCACAGTCATCCAGCACGAGAACACTGTAGGCACCGAGGATGCATAATCAAATAGCAATAACCAAACAATAACAATAATGCTAAAAACAGCTAATTCTTATTAATTAATTCTTAGTAAGTGCTTACTATGGGCGGGCAGGGTTTTACGTACTCCGTGCATATTTCCTCATTTAATCCTCCTAATAATGCTATGAAGTAGGAGCATTTAACTTCACATTATCCATTTTGGGACACTGAGGCACAGACCCATAAAGTTCCCTGAGGTGACAGAGCATGGCAGAGTCACAACTGGATTTCAAACTCAGATGTCTGCTTCGTGCTTCCCACTCTCAACTACTATGCTGTTTTGTAGGAAATGAGTTTTTAAGTATCTTTGACTTTTTAAGCCTGTGTTAGTGTTATTTCTAACATGCAACAAAAGGAATTAAGTAATAAATACTCACACACTTCTGAAATCTCCAACATGTGCATAAAGTATGCCTTCCACATCAGTAGTTAGCTGTGTGATTAGATAGTAGGTATGGGAGAATTAATAATAAGGAACGAGGTTTTGAATTGAATGAATAAACCAAATTCTAGATAAATTCATTGCCAAGTGATAGACAGCTCCATAATTCTACAAACAATTCAGTAAATTAACCGTCGATTGTGTAAAGCCTTACGTTTAAACCTGAGTAAGTTCGCTCTCTCCATTCCAGATAAGTCATGGAGTTTAAGAAAGATTTTATTTTTTGCTTTTACTAATCTTTATTTTATTTTTTGCTGAATTAACACAAATGTTCTTTTCTCAGCATCACTTTAAGAGTTGCCAGAATGTTAACTAACAGTTGTATTTTTTTTCCCTGTAATCATTATTATAATTATAACAAACTTGGCTCCTGGCTCTGCACTTCCAGATAGTAATAAAGCCAGCTTTGCAGCACTGTTTCCAAACCCAATGTGAGTGTAGTAACTATGCACACTTTCAATGACGCCTGAAAACTCAGCCAAGGTGCGAATAAACCAGCCCCACGCCAGAGCTTCTCTTGCAAGAGGTGGGGGGTGGGCGGACAGACAGGCAGGCTCCGTTTGTCTGAGGAACATCACTCATGCATGGTGTTTCTACGGAATGCTGCAATCGGGAGGCAAAACTCTTTAAAAATTATGGTGCAAGCCAGCCTGCTTCACAAGTTTGAAGTCAGTTCCAGCTCCAACTTTGTAGCTACTGATCCGCTTGGGGCCTGAGATCTGAGTTGCTGAGAAATGCAGGAGGGTGAAAAGCTGTGCTCATTCATTTGTGGAAAAGTCGCAGAAACTAACTGCCACTCCTGAAGCATGTGTCAAAGGAAAAAGTCTTCAGGAATCAAGCAAGCTCTTTGGCTTTTGGATCATCAGCAGTCATAAGGTGTCATTGGTAGGGTAAGATAATCTCGATTAAATGACAGGAAGAAACACTGCCACTAATAATAAAGATAACAGGAAAGATCATATTCATAGAGGACCAACTCAGCAAATATACGCTCTTAATTTTAATCCTTCTCTATATTTTTACAAATAAAGAAACTGATATTTAGCTTTATACTGAGAGCAAAACATATACCAAGTGGCTAGTCCGCGATTCTCAGTTTTCTCTGTGTCACGGTAAATGATACTCCTTTAATTTCATAATCGCTAACCTCAGAGAGAACCTCAGTGTACCCTACAATCCCCTGATACTATCTCATCTGTTCACCTTCCTCTCCTCTGGATGGCTGTCCCTGACTAGCTGTGTGACTTCAGGCACATCACTTAACCTCTCTGTATCTCAGTTTTCTCATCTATAAGGGAAAAATAAAAATACTTAGCTCATATGGCTGTTAAGAGAAGTAAAGGCTAATAAAAATATAGCCCTTTGAAGAGCAAGAGCTATGAAAGTTGGTGACAGATTCTAATTTCACTGAGAGAAGGGTCAATCTGAGCAGCACTTCCTCATGCTGTCCCCCAGGCACATCTACCACCCCAGTCCACACCAATCCTCTTGTCACTGGGGTGAAGGTCTTTGTTCCTATCTAGGGCCAATATTTGCACTTTGAAACTGGAATGCACCCCCTACCCAAGGCCATTACTTTAGCAATTCATCCTTTTCTCTGTCCGCATCATCAAAATTTTCTTCCCTGGAAGATCATGGCTGTCAAAATAAAAACACGCTGTAGTATCTTTCATCTAAAAGACAGACAAACACAAACCCCAGTGCTTCCAGCCTTTGCCTCATGTATGTAACCCCGACTCCTGTATGGCTGTCAAAATAAAAACACGCTGTAGTATCTTTCATCTAAAAGACAGACAAACACAAACTCCAGTGCTTCCAGCCTTTGCCTCATGTATGTAACCCCGACTCCTGCGACAAAATACCATGAAAAGGTTATAGGGTTATGGTTTGTGTCTCCAACTCTTTCTTGATTGCCTTCCAATTAATTTTCCGTTCTTTCTCCACCAAACTGTTCTTTTCATAGTCACCCTAACACCCACGTTACAAAATCCAAGTGTCAATTTTTCTCCATTTTCTGTGTTTATCAGCAAATGATCCATCTAACCGGTACCCATCACCACATTCAAAAGGCTCTTCCAGCACGTCACTCGCCTGTTTTTCTCCTACTGACCTGTTTAATTTTCCGTTCTTTCTCCACCAAACTGTTCTTTTCATAGTCACCCTAACACCCACGTTATAAAATCCAAGTGTCAATTTTTCTCCATTTTCTGTGTTTATCAGCAAATGATCCATCTAACCGGTACCCGTCACCACATTCAAAAGACTCTTCCAGCACGTCACTCGCCTGTTTTTCTCCTACTGACCTGTCTTTGCAGGCTTATCCTCATCTTTCGAAATGCTCAAGTGCCACAGTATTTGGTCTTTGGATTTCTGATCACCTTCCTTTATCCGTGCTCACTTTCATGGTGGCCACATCCAGTTTCATTGCTTTAAAATACCTTCAATAAACTGATAGCCCCCAAATAGACAGCTCTAGTCTGCCTTTGGCCCCAAACTCCAAATGCATATTTCCAATTGTGCCCACAATATCTCCTCTTAGATATTTTACAGCCCTTTCAAATTTATATGTCTGAATCCAGACTCCTAAACCTAATCTTTTCATAGTTTTTCCCCTTTCTGTAAATGGCAACTCATTCTTCCAGTTGCTGCATCCCAAAATCTTGGTACTATGTTTGACCTTTACTTTTTCTTCAAAGATCACATGCAGTCCATCAGGAAATATTCTTGGCCCTATTTAAGAATATGTCTAGAATCTAACCACTTTTCACTACCTTGGATGTAATCTTTCCAATCCAAGCCACCGCCATCTCTCCTCTGGGTATTTGCAATAGGTCCTAAGTGATCTCCCTCCTTCCACCTTATCTCATTTTGGTCTATCAATACAATAGTCAGAGAGATCCTTCAAAATGTAAACAGATCATGTCTGTCCTATACCTTATGCCCACCGCCGACATTCATTTCTGGGAGAGAAAACGCAGATCCTTACAGAAGCTTCTAAGGACTTATGCAGCCTGGTTCCTGATGCCAGCTGGAGCCTCTTGCTGGAAATCCATGCCTTTCCTGAACACACTGGGTGCACTCCCAAATCAAAGCATTTGCATTTTCTGTTTCCTATTCCTGGGATTTTCTTCCATCAGATATCGGCCTGCCTCCTTCTACTATCTTTTTCCATTGTTGATGAAATATCACCTTCCTAGTTCACCCAATTTAGATTTTCAACCCTCCCCAACCTCAGTGTTCCTTACCCATTTTTCTTGGTTTTAATTTTTTAGCATAGAGCTTCATTGCATCTGACATGCTGTGTATTTTAACTTATTTGTACATTGTCATTTTCCTCCATTACAACCTAAGCTCCATGAGGGTAGGAATTTTGATCTATTTTGCTCATTGCTTAATTTACAAGGTCCAAGAATATCGTGCAATATAGAAGAGTTCTCAATAAACAGTTGTGGAAGAAATGACTCCAAAAGTTTTGTATCTTTTCTTCACACCTTCTTATGGTGTACTTTCCAATTTGTGAACATTTTTACAAGATGAGCTTATTCTACCCTTATCACAAAGCTGCAACCTGCATTATAAACATTTATCTACACCTTATATATAAATAATAAACTTTAAAGGGTTTAAGTGACTTGCTAGAGACTAGTCAGTCCTCAGTCTTATGATTCTAAATCCATGGTACTGCATAATTCAACATAAATGTGCATAATGATAACTTTTTGTTTATAAAATTTGTGGACAATCTCCCTAAAGTATTGGTCCACTGGCTGGCAACAAGAAAACAAAGAGAGTCCTTCAAACACTCAGAGGTTCTTTTATTCTCCTCTTTCTGGACACTTACAGTGAATTCACTAAAGATTGTTGGGCACTACTATGAGTGTGCACTGGACTTAGAACCATATAACATGCATGGGATTTATTCTTAAGAACTTTGCTTTCTGTGTTCCGCAGACACTTTCACAAACTGAATATTCTGGGAGATGTCCAACATTATTTGTATTTACAGTCATATTTGAAATGACTAGTTATAAGTTGAGTCTGGAGTTGCAAACTGATTTGGTTTTAAAGCAATTAAAATTACCAGTGTAGGCTTTTCTTGAGCTAAAAATGGCCTATTAACTTTTTTTTATAATTATATAATTTCCTTTACCAGTGCACTGTGCTTTTAAAATTTTTTTTTTATTTATACATATTTAGGGAATCCGGAGTTGACTATCAGTATTTGTGTAGAGTATGTGATAATCAAAGCAATGTTATTAGCATGTTCATCATTACAAATCATAATTACTTTTTGTGTCCTTTACCCAATTACTGCCTATCCCCCTATCTCCTCCCCCTTTCTCACCTCTGGTAACTGTTATCTCCTTCTGAAAGTTCCATGTTTTATTATGGTCCTTCTTTCTTTTCATAGAAATGCACAGAACCAGGCAATGCAAAAAGGATTAAAGCTTAGAAACACTATCAGGATCAGGATGAAAGAAGGACTTGGGTGCACCCAGTATGATCTGGGAACAGACATTGCATAGACTTGAACGCATCATCTCTAGAAAACTAAGGCAATGCATCCCTGGATCTTTCACTATTTTTATTTCCCTTCCTTTCATATTTTCTTGGATATTTCTGTTTACTATTACTCAAGGCTTTTCCAATTCTGAATTCTCCTTTGACTTTGATTATAGGGTATTTCTATAAATTATATAGTGGACATGGATACTAACAGGAGGTTCTCACTGTTTTTAGGCAAATGCTTGGGGCTCTCTCTCTCTCTCTCTCTCTCTCTTTTTGACACAAATCTTTGACTTCCCTTTAATTGCACTGATTGTTTCTATCACTGTCTGCCTTCTCTGTATGCACTGCAGCTGTCTCATTTATATAAATCAGCAAATGCTCAGGGAGACAAACTGTGAACACAATTGTTCCTGGCTGTAAATAGAAGCAAGTTGCATTGGGTGCTTTTGGGTAATTTCATTTGTGGTTTCCATTCAGATAGTGCTTCAAATGCTCTTGTCTCAGAAACAGTTTAGTTCCTCCTTCCTCTGCCCCATCTCACTCAAATGCATGTTATGTATAAACTTAGTAAACACTTTTATTATAATTTTCTAATTCTAACTGTTCATTCTACCCACCTTTATTTTATGTATATCTCCTTGTAATGCTCTCTGTAGAAGTGAACTAAAGACTTTGAACACTGGCAGGCAGCAAATTACAGGAACTACGTCCTCTCGAAGAGCAGATACCATAACTTATTCACTTTAGTGAACCCGCAGTTCCTAGCAAAGTGTGTAGATTGTGTAAATAGGCATAAGTTACATTGCAATATTTTAAAGTCCTGCCACACTTATCACGGTGTGAACAGAATACACGTCGCAGCCTGAAGCCTTTTTTTTTTTCTTAGTTTTCATTTGTCTAATTACCTCTCAGGTATCACTCTCAAGTTTTCACTTGCATAACCTAAGGTTGCAACAGTTAGCAATAAGCTTTCCTCTGTATTCGATCAGCCAAGTTAATGCCATATACATTGATTAAAGCATATAAAGTGAAAAGCATATTATTTACCTTGTAGAACTTTTGAGAAATATTTAAAGTGCTAATCAGTCAAATGATGGTGATTAAGTATCCAGTAATTAATAGCTTCATCTAGTGGTATTATCTCATCTAATCCTCTAGACAGCTCAATGTGACAATATTATTACTCTCTTTTACAGATGAAGAAAGTGAGGTTTCTAGTGGATAAATAACTTTATGAAGAACAAGAAATAAAGTAGAATCCCGATCTACAGTGTATCTGAGTCCACAGCCTGCCTTCGGTGTTCCAAACTGTAATTCTCAAAGTGATAGAACATTAATGTCTATGCCTTTGAGAGACTCCATACACTAGAAAATCGGCACACAAAGCCCAAATTGGAAAAGTCAACTCAAGTCAATGATTTCTACTTTGAAAATATATGTAGGGCACTACGTTCCTAAAGGGAATTTATAGATAATTGTGACTCAGTCCCTTTCCACATGAAGGTTAAAAAAAAATTTGACAAGCACAAACAGGGTTCTGGTACAAGGCAGATTGCGATACGTCTGATTAAATATGAATGTTCCATGTAGTCTGTGATAGAGACAAGGGTGTATTCAGAAAGCATAGGTGCTGAGAGAATTATAGAACAACTTAGAAACTTCTCCGGCTTTCTTAGGACACACAGTATTGAATATAAAATAGTATTTATTTAATGCCAATTTTATTGACATCGATGAAATTTATTCAATGTGAGTTGTACTGAAGTTTCACGTGGTCAGTTACACTTAGTTAATAACAACAGCAATATCAGCTACTCAACTGTTCCATGAAGCAGATTTAACGATCTAGAAAGAGACAGGTCTCATAGATGGCTAGAGGTGGGTGACTCATTTCAATTTTTGAGGTCCCATTTATGCTAGGTGGATAATCACTGCTGCTACATCCTGCATGTAAGTCCACTACCCTCAACTCTGGAATATTCATTTCGGTGGGGCTGCAGGATACGGAGATCACTGAGCAGACTTCAAAGACAACTGTGCCATTCTTTTAGGAAAGTTTGAAAAGTGAATTTGTAACTGTGACAACAGAGAGGCAGCTTGTAGTTAAAATTTACAGAAGTATCTTGGTATTGTAGTTTTTTGGTAAGTTAAAGCATGTTGTCTTGAGATATTGCTTCCCAGGAACTAGTAATGCCTCAATGAATTTTGTTTATTGAAGTCCCTTACTCACATGGGAACTTTATAAATGTGATTTGACTCAGGAAGCCTTTAATATTTCTTGCTGCAGGAGACTCAGAATCCTTTATTAATTCATGATGCAATTCAAACTAGCTGTGAAGTTATGGGAATATAAAGATTCATAAGCATCATCGATTCCAGACCTCTTATATAATATAGACCACAGCAAAGAGAGAGATTTTCCTTTAGTCATGTCAAGCCATGAGTCAGGATATACTAATTTTACAGCTATTTTCAGCAGAGCATGGTACCTGCTACTTTGAGGAACAGGCGGGACAATGAGACACAGATCCTACCCATAGAAATGTACAAATTAGCACAAAAGAGGAATGTGCTTTTGTGTTTAAAATGGTACCAACAACTTTTCTCCAAGCAATATGGTAAATTCAAGGACTTTAGTAAGCCTCTTTCTTGCTTCCTTTTGGGTTACTGAGATCCCAAAGTGATTAGTGCAACTTTTAAAGTGTTCTAGGCAAATGTCTTACCTAATAAGAAAAAAAAAAATTGTATTTGCTCATTTGTTGAGGAGGAAAAAATTGAACTCTAATAAGGATTGTTTCTCAGAGTACTGAATCTTTTATCTTTAATTCCTAATTCATAATAAGGTGGAGAATGTTAATTAGTTCATTTCCTTCTCCTATAAATACTTTCTTTTTAAAAAGCAGAATGTTTGATGCACCATAGCATTCTGGTTCCAGGATGAATTTGTACAAACACTCACACACACACTCATACACACCTAACAAAAAGAAACACAGCTGCTGGTTTCCTGGTGGACAACCATATCTAGTTGGTTGTGCTACCTTGGGCCAGTTTTCCAGTCTGTTCTGTGTAACCACTGCTAACACTACTCTTTTAAAAAGCTAATTCTTTTTTTTTTTTTTTCCCCTTTTTTTGTCTTTTTTCGTGACCGGCAACGGATCGCAACCCTCAGTGTCGCGCCCGCACCGGACCGGGACCGGCAACGGGATCGCAACCCTCGGTGTTGCTCCCACGCCTCGCTCAGCCAGTGAGCAGGAACCGGTCTGTGTGTGGGATCCGAACCCTCGGCGGGAGCGCCTGCCGCGCTTCCCAAGCGGCGCACTGCAGCAGTGCGCCACCGGGCCGGCCCACAAGTTGTGCTGTAGTAGAAGGAGCTACGAAGTGTTGTGATAACTCAGAGAAGACAGATTCCTAAGAATGTATTTCCATCATCTTTTTGACACGTACCTCCACACTGCCCAAATCTCAGCTAAACTCCTAAATGCATTCACAGCATGACTGCTCTGTTGTGTTATCTATCTATGGTATATATCATGCATTATGTATTCTCAGGGTGTCATATTCCTGTGCATTGACTGTTTCCTCAAAACTCGTTCAACCTTGATGCCAATTTGCAGCAGTGTTAATAGGGTGGGAAATCTACTATGGTATCTGAAAGTTGAGAGGTGGTTGCATCGTGAGGATTAACCCATTCATGGAGTAATGGGTTAATGGCTTAGTGGGTTGTCTCTGGAGGGGCACCGATGGCTTCATAAGGAGACTAAGAAGGTTAGCTCTCTTGCTAATGCCATTCTCCCCATGTGATACTCTTGTGTTGCCACGGAACCCTGTAGAAAGTTCCCACCGAGAAGAAGACCCTCACCAGACCTCCCAACCTCTAAAACTGTAAGAAATAAACTTATTTTCTTTACACATTACAGTTTCAGGAATTCTTCTGTAAGTGACAGACGATGGACTAATACACATATCCAGAAGCATGTGATGTTCGTTTGTACCTTACTGGTGATGTTAATTTTGATCACTAGGTAAAACTTACTTTTCTCCACTGGATAATTACTGTTTGTTCTTCAGGGAATGATCTTTGTTTGGTATGCTCAAATGCTGGGCAAAATATCCTTTGATAACTGTGTCAGTTCTCTATTGCCATGACAGGTAGCAGACATGCAAGAGTCAGAAAGACCCATATGCAGACTTCTTCAAGCCTCTACTTTAATCGTGTTCATTAATGTCCCATTGACTAAAGCAAGTCCCAACCTGGGTGCAGGGTCAGTTTCAGAAGACACTGCAAAGATAGAAGAAGAAACATGACAGAAGGAAGAGATGGAGGGAGGGTAATTGATACAATCAATCTACCACATACAAAAATTAATTGAGACCTAACTTAAATAGGCACTAAGTGAAATCTTGGTATAAATATTCTAGGAAAAAATGAACCAGTGTACTCACACTTTATAATTGTTGCCTATAGTACAATACAATAGAAAATACACTATTCAGGAATGAGTACAATCATTTGTACTAACTCTTCTTGTGTTGTAGCATTATTTCATTATTGTTCGTTAAGCTTATAAAGCACTAGAGGCCAAATTTTTGGTGTGATGTCGATATAAATTTTACATTTCAAAATGTTTGTCCCCAGAAATGTCCACCCACAAATTGTCTATACTTGCGGTTCTGTATAAAACAACAGTAAAAATGTAATGGACTGTGATAAATCAACTTCTATAAAATATGATCTTTTAAAAAATTTTTATTGGGGCCGGCCCGGTGGTGCACTTGGTAGAGTGCGGCGCTTGGGAGCATGGCAGCGCTCCCACCGAGGGTTGGGGTCCCATATAGAGACCGGTCTGCTCACTGGTTGAGCACGGTGCGGGCGCGACACCGAGGGTTGCGATCCCATTACCGGTCACAAAAAAAGACAAAAAGGAAAAAAAATTATTGAATCAAAATTGATTATACATATTTTGGGGGTTCAACACTGAGATATGTTGATCAAATCAATATTACTAGCATATATATTGTTACAAATCGTAATTATTCTTTATGCCCCTTGTCCAGTCTCTCCCCTTCCCCATTCCCTCCCTCTCCCCCCTCTAATTACCCTAAGTTTCTTCTCTCCTTCTGAAAGAATAATGGTTACTCTATTAATTTGTTGCCTAGATGATCTGTCCAATGCTGAGAGGTGTGATCAGTTCCCACAATATTATCATAGAGAAGATGCTTCTCCTGTCACTCTGGAATGGGCTTTGTGGAGAGAGACATCCTCTTCTTTTCTTTATCTCTGCAGGTGACTCTCCTTGTGTTGATGCACTCCAGTGGCTGGTGGATCATCTGCGTAGTGGTTGTGGTGTCTAGCTGCTTTCATGGCAGCCATGGTTATTGTGGTGGCTATGGTGGGCTGCCTACATGGAGGTGATGTTTTTGGCATGCTCCTTGGTGCTGGTGGTGTACCTGGTTGTGGGGATGTCTGATCCCTGGCTTCATGCCTCGGATTCTTGGATGGGCCCCGAGGTGCTGGCACCGTTATGCTTGGTTGTGGGAGGGGGGTGTGGTCCCCTTCCCCATGCCTTGAGTCCACACATTGTGTGTTCTTGGGGTTCTATATAAAACAACAGTAAAAATGGAATGGACTGTGGTAGATCAACTTCTATAAAATATGATCATTAAAGATTCCACAACACCCTTTTTAGTACCTTAACCTTTTGATGTCTTGTAGTAAATTACAAGACGAACATTTTGTCTTTGACTCACCATTCACTGAATAAATGACCAGGGATGACCTGTGTGCTGGAACCTCAGTGTAATGTCAAAGCCTCATCAAAGCTCTGCTAATATGAAGACTTGATGAGAACAGATGGAAATGGACCAGCTGCTGTTGAGTATTTAATCCCTACATTCCCTTCCAAACAAACTAGGTTGGTTCATTAAAATATTAAACTTTAAGAATGTCTCCATCCACTGTTTCTTTATCTTGAAGGTTTAAAGGCATGATCCTAACTAGAGTAGTTTCCTAAAGATGTGAAGAAATCGAGGTTAATAACAATGTTGTTGAGGTGTTTTTCACTCTCTCCTCTCAGATTCATTTCCTTTGATCTATTGAAATCAGCTTTTCCCAATATATCATACCAGACAGAATAGCTATATGCCTGAGGATTATAGGCTAAGAGGCCAAAATAATTACGGTACTAAAGAAATACAATGACCATAGCAGTCAAAATAGGATAGATTTTGTTGTGCTAACAAAAAATGCAAAAATTCAAACCTAAACCTACTGTTACCAATCGTGCTCTTTGGTACTAACACAAAGGAATTACAAAAAAAAAAAAAAGTTATGTCTACACAAAAACCAGCACAATGATGTTTACAGAAGCTTTATTCATAATTGCCAAACCTTGGAAGCAACCACGATGCCCTTGAGCAGGTGAATGGATCCATAAACTGTAGTACATCCAGATAACGGAATATTATTCAACCTTAAAGAAAAATGAGCTATCAAGCTATGAAAACGACTTCAGCTACATGACATTCTAGCAAAGGCAAAACTGTGGAGAATTTAAAAAGATAAGTGGTTTCCAGGGGTCAAGGGGGAAGATGGGATGAAGAGGACGGACACAAAGGATTTTTAGGGCAATGAAACTACTCTGTGTGACAGTATAATGATGGACACATGTCATTATACATTTGTCCAAACCCATAGAATGCACAACACCAGCAGTGAATTCTAATGTAATTTGTGATCTTTGAATGATAATGATGTGTCAATCAATTTTAACAAATGCACAACTCAGATAGGAATATTGATAATGGGGGAGTCTATTCATGTGTGGGGGCGGGGGTATAAAGGAAATAAATATCTGTTCTTGCACTCAATTCTGCTGTGCACCTAAAACTACTCTAAAAATGAAAATCTATTGAAAAATACAAAAGTCTCAGTTATGTAAAAACAGTCATTGATAATGGGGGAGTCTATTCATGTGTGGGGGCGGGGGTATAAAGGAAATAAATATCTGTACTTGCACTCAATTCTGCTGTGCACCTAAAACTACTCTAAAAGTGAAAACCTATTGAAAAATACAAAAGTCTCAGTTATATAAAAACAGTAAATATGTTTTTGTCCACTCACGATATATGGGAAGCCTGTGTCTGAGGGGCTCTGTTCTTGTCAGAGATCTAGGCTAATGAAGGCATCTTCTAGCTGCACCTTTTGGTGTGTGTGAGATTCTTGGTCACCAAAAAAGAGGAAAAGATGTGTAGAGAGGGAGGCACTGAAAATTAAATACGTCATTCTGGAACAGACTCACATATTTTCCATTCTTTCGTTGGCCAGTACTAGTTACGTGTCCATTCCTAACTTTAAGGGTGTGGGGGAAATATAGACTACCAGGTTTCTGGAAATAGATGGGAGACAAGTACTGAAAAACATGGCTAATATTTACCACAAATCCACCCAAATCAGAAGTTTTGAAACACAGACTGAAGTTTTAGAATAAGCCAGCCAAAATACAAAAGAAGATTGGCCCTTGAACAACATGGCCTTAGGGGCATCGACACCTACACATAGAAATACCCACGTAACTTTCCCCAAGTTGTTATTTAACCAGTTAAATAATTCAGCAGTTAAGTACTTAAGTAGTTTGCCCTGTGGAGAAGTCAGCCCTCTTTATAGGCAGGTTTCACATCCCATGATTCCTGTATTTTCTATCTGTGGTTGGTTAAATTTGGAACCCATGTGGAAGTGGGTCCACATAGTTTAAACCTGTGTTGTTCAAGGGTAAGCGTATTATGAAGCAAGAAAAGTAAATCATAAAATAAATTATGTTAAAATATTAGGTCTCAGAAATTTAATGATTGAAATAATGAATGCAATAATGGGTAAACGAGAGCATGGATATTTAATTAGCTAGATAATTAATTATCCAGCTAGAAGACCAGGATGAGGAGCTTTCTAAAGAAGTTGCATGAAAGATAGATCAAAGAAATACAAGGACTTCCAAGGCCTTGCCTTATTAGGAAGAAAATAAAGATTTTGCTAACTCTAAGAAATCAATAAACTCACCTATGGATTTTAGGTTACAAGCTAACACTATAAGAACCAAAATAATAGCTGTAACTTTTAAACCAGCAACATACAAGTTGACTTATCTGATGAAAAACAGAAATGAAATAAGAAATAGAAACTAAGTATAGTCATGCCGCACTTAATCACATTTGGTTTAACAACAAATCACATAGAGGACGGTTGTCTAAGATTATAATACTGTATTTTTACTGTACTTTTGAAAGAGATGGAAATTACACACAAATTTAATGATATGGACTTCTCATCAGGGTTAAACTGGCTACCATTACTACTGAGTCCCAATTTGCAAAGTCCAGAGACAAAAGCTGAGGTCCTGATACCACGCATAGTGGTAATCATTTAGCCACCTGATGGCAAGTGGCTTATATTGGATGAAGGGAAGGACAGGTTTCCTTCACCAAGGGGGTGAGTTTTTCATCAGTCATTTCAGACATGGAATTGCTCACCGCACCTGCATCACCACCCACAGAATACTTGCCTTAATCACCACCTCAATGCCTCACACAACAATTCTTCTAACAAAAGAACTTATTTTATTATGAAATAAATTAAATAAATTAAACAATTGGCTGACAACCATGGGGTCACTGATCTATCCTGTTCCTATAAACCAGAAGCAGCTACCTAACAGCAAGATGGATGGATCAACTGAATATTCAGTTTATGCAAGGTTGTGGTACTGTTCTATGAATCACAGTACAAGCAACTGATATTTGGAGCTATTTCTTTCAAGCCCAGAGTTTATGGATACAGAGCCAAAGTTTAGATGTAGAAATGTCATGTCTCCCTATTACATCTAATGATTGACTCACAAAATATTTGCTTTTTACCCCATAAATTGGGCTCAGTTAGAGGAAAAATAATACGTATACAATAGTCTCATTGAATTGGAGGTTGAGACTGCAACTTGGCTAGTTTAGATCCTCCTGTCATTGAACTAGCAGGTACAGAAGTTGATAACCATGTCAGCAGTCTGACTATCAAGGAGAAATTGGGTTGCCACTATACAGTAGTAAAATTTAATGGGAGCCTGCAGCAACCCAGTAGCTGGACCACTATGGGTTCTGACCCTTCTAAAATAAAGGAAAATTAAAGATCTGCCCAAATTAAAGATCTTCATCAAGAGAGAGGGCAGAGCAAGATGTACAACTTGAGCTGTCAGACCCTCATTTCCCCACAAATAAAGGATCAAAGCAACAAATAAAAAACTATATTTTGAGCAGAATGGCTGAAGTACACTACAGACCATCAGGGGAGTGACAAAACCCCTGTGGAGCATGGAATACTGGAGTAGCACCAGAAAGAGCAGAGAAAAGCATCCTGCCTCTGCCTGCTGTCTCCCTACAGGGGCCAATTTGGAGTCAGTCAGCACTTGTCCTTATAAAGAAAAGGTAAGCTGGAAAAACCCCTCTGTTCCCACTGCCACCACAGAGCCAGCAATCCCTGCCACAAAAGAGTCCCCCAGTTCCTAGAGGCCCCAAACCCGGTCTGAAGAGCAGCTGCGAGTTTGTGCAGGTGCATGGCTTCATAGTAGAAGCCCACAGAGAGCAATCTCCAGCCTCCTGACCTACGTGGCTACAGCACAGCCCCATTTTGAAACCAAACCCACTGCTAGAGTGTGTCCTGTCCTGGAGGCCAATGGAAACTTACTCCCTCCATCCTCAGGCCCCACCTTCATTCTACCTCTTTTTGTGGGTGCCTGCAAGACCATGAACCCAACTGCCTAGAGCCTAGGCCAGACAGAAAGACTGAGACATGAGGGTCTGAACCCACACAGCACTCTCTTCTCCCCAGCAGAACAAGCAGACCTACTCAGTGGGGATGTCACCAATCAATGACCAGTCTATCACTTTTGTATGCATCCACCCTGCACAACATTCTGGTCTGCTGAGCTCATAGGTGCCCATGCTGGTCTGACAGCCAGTCTAGAGGTAGCTCCACCTCCCTCCAACAGCCTACCACAGAGCTGTCAGACCCTGTTGCACCCATGTAGGCTTACTCCAGGCTCAATAGCTCATTGAATGGCCCTCCACAGAGCCTATGTTCATGGATTGGAAGAATTAATATTGTTAAAATGACCATTCTACCCAAAGGGATCTAAAGACTTAATGTAATCCCTATCAAAACACTAATGACATTTTCACAGACATAGAAAAAACAATCCTGAAATTCATTTGGAACCAAAAAAGAGCCTGAATAGCCAAAGCAATACTGAGAAATATGAATAAAGCTGTAGGCATCATACTATGTGGACTTCAAATTATATTACAAAGCTATAGTAACCAAAACTGCATGGTACTGGCATAAAAACAGACACACAGACAAATGGAACAGAATACAGAGCTCGGGAATAAATTCATACACCTACAGTAACTGATCTTTAACAAAGGTGCCAGTTATTACATACTGGGGAAAAGACAGTCTCCTCAGTAAATGGTGCTGGGAAAACTGTGTATCCATATGCAAAAGAATGAAACTAGACCCTTATCTTTCACCATTAAAAAAAAATTACTCAAAATGGATCAAAGTTTTGAATGTAAAACCCAAAACTATGAAACTACTAAAAGAAAATATAGGGAAAATGATCTGCAACATGGGGCTGGACAAAGATTTTTTAAAATAAGACCTCAAAAG
>NW_007729211.1:112119-113473 GCF_000696425.1 Galeopterus variegatus | reverse complement strand
ATAGGGAAAATGATCTGCAACATGGGGCTGGACAAAGATTTTTTAAAATAAGACCTCAAAAGCACAAGCAATGAAAGCAGAAATAGGCAAGTACGATTACATCAAACAAACAAGCTTTTGCACATCAAAGGAAACTGTTCACAGTTGGAGAGACAACCTACAGAATGGGAGAAAATATGTGCAAACTATATATCTGACAAGAGTTAATATCAAGAGTATATAAAGAACTGAAAACAGCCAAAACAACAACAACAACAACAACAACAAACATCCCAAATAACCCAATCAAGAAATGGGCAAAGGATCCTAACAGACACTTCTCAAAATAAGACATACAAATGGCCAACGGGTATATGAAAAAATGCTCAACCTCACTAACCATCAGGGAATTGCAAATTAAAACAGCATGAGATACCACCACCTCACTCCAGTTAAAATGACTATTATCAAAAAGACAAAAGTAAACATGGGTTGGTGAGGATGTGGAGAAAAGAGAACATCTGTACACTATGGGCGAGAGTATAAACTAGCACAGCCATTATGGAAAAACAGTATGGAGGCTCCTCAAAAAACTAAAAATAAAACTACCATATGATTCAGCAATCTTACTACTGGGTGTATACCCCAAGGAAATGAAATTAGTATGTCGAAGAGATATCCACCCTCCCATATTTATTGCAGCACTATTTACAATAGCCAAGGTATGCAATCACCTAAGTGTCCAACAGCAGATGAATGGATTTTTAAAATGTGCTATATATACACAATGGAATACGATTCAGCCATAAAAAAGAATGAAATCCTGTCATTTGTAGCAACATGGATGGAGCTGGAAGACATTATGTTAAGCAAGCCAGGCACAGAAAGACAAATACCACATAATCTCACCTATATGTGGAATCTAAAAAAAAAGAAAGAAAGAAAGAAAAAGGATATTTTAGAAGCAGAGAGTGGAGCAGTGGTTACCAGAGAGCAGGGAGAGAGAGAGGAAAAACAGCAGAGTTGAGGAGAGTTGGCCAATGGATACAAAATCACAATTAGATAGGAGAAATAAGTTCTGGTGTTCTATTGCACAATTGTATGACTATGGTTAGCAGTTAAGTTTTGTGTATTCCATAACAGAGGAAAGGCTTTTGAATGTTTTGGACACAAAGAAATGATAAATGGATGATGTGATATTATATTAACTACCCTGACCCCATCATTATACACCATATATATGTATCAAAACATCAATCTGTACCTCTTATGTATGTACAACCACAATGTGTCAATGAAAATAACTAAATAATATTTTTTAAAAAGTACACAGTGAAAAAAATAAAGATCTCCAACCAACTGAGATGCAGGGTAA
>NW_007729211.1:110954-111759 GCF_000696425.1 Galeopterus variegatus | reverse complement strand
AAAAACTGGGGGTAATATGTGCTAGGTAAAGAACATTTTTACTGATCTGTGTTTCTCTGCTTAATTATTTCTTAAGTTGTTGTTTCATTAATTAGAAACACTGAAGCTTTTACAGAGTTGGACAGATTCATCAGGAAGTGCACACACACACACACACACACAAACACAGAGTAAAGATATGTTTTAAAAAGTAAGTTATTTCAGTAATTTGTTCTGTCATCTCAAACTCTTTAGGAAGCCAGTTTCCGCCAACCAGACAGGAAGGAAGCCATCAACCTGCAATAACGAGGAAAATCACTGGACAATTCATTTTATTTTATACTCCTGTACATCAATCTTCTCCAAATATCTGTTAAGATGTAATCCAAAAATTTATTCTAAAAGGAAGGTTAAAGGACTTCAGAACACAGAAAGTAACAAGGTTAACTCCAAGAAAATAACATATCATCTCTAAAATATGAGGCTATGATGATTCGGCATTTAAATCTCCCTTTTAAGCATCAGTACTGAAATGAGCTCTAAGTGCTAAAATGCACACTGCACTGAACCATTGTATTTGTAAACTACAATAAATCTCATCAGACGTTTACAGCTTAAGGTCTAAAGTGAACAATTTTTCCATCCATATTCCTCATGTACATCTCTGTTCATTTGTATCTTTTTTATTTCAGTGCCCCAATTTTCCTAATTATCAGAAATAACTTGATGAGGTGCTGTGGTATCGTAAGAACCGGTTGAAGAAGATCAGGCTGGTACCCTAAGAATATTGGGTGTGATTTGTGTGAGTGTGTGTGTGTGTGTGTGT
>NW_007729211.1:108295-110175 GCF_000696425.1 Galeopterus variegatus | reverse complement strand
GTGTGTGTGTGTGTGTGTGTCTGTGTGTGATCTTTTAAGAAACTATTTCCAAAATTATAGCTTAAAGGACACTCAAACAAGGTAAAATCTTCAGCACGTTTCCTTCAATCTCCTCTGTACGACAAAAGGCATAATTTTGGGGGGTAGATCAGTAGGTTTTGTTGTTGTTGTTACGGTTGTTTTTCTTTCAGGAAATGAGATTATTCTGAGGAAGCTTTGTTAAATCTATTTCGGTTGTTCATTTCTATTAAGTTTTAAACAAGTTATTTATGCAACATTTGTGGAAGAGTAAACAGTTAAAGAATAATCTCTGAATCGGACAGGGCACGAAGAACTGCACATTAATTTTTTCATTGAAATTATTTTTCTTTTTCCTTCTGGTCAAATTTCAACCTTCCCTTTCTAAGAAGAAAGAAACAATTGTCATTTCCAATTATAGCGAAGTGATGATCTTTCATAGGATATGAACTTCTCGCCATAGGCTTTAACTATTTTGGCCAAGAATCAAACTTTGAATCACTACTCAGAATCTAATGCAAACTAAGGAGACTTCAGCTAGGCATTTATTATTGCTAAAACGCATGTGGGGTGGAATGATCCAGCACTTGTCCAGTCACCAGAGAGTGGTGTTAAACGCTGTATGAGTAGTTATCTCTGGGCTATAGCATAGATTATTGTCCTAATTATCTGTCCCAGTATCCTTGTCATGGCCTTCAAAAGTTTTTTTTTTTTTTTTAATTTGAGATTATTTTATTTTCCATTTCATGTCCAATCTGCTGACCTGATGATTTGGGGGCAGATAAGAGGTATTGTAGGGTCTGGAGCGGAATCCTGTGATTGTTAAGGCTTAGATTTGGCAGGCAGCAGTACTAGCCTTCAGCAGAATAAAGAGGATGTTAATCTTGTTTCAGTCGCAATTTGCTATCACACTTTCCTGTCTGTGCCACATTTCCTTTCTTCTCTCTCTCGTGTCCCCTATGCATTCAACAATGACCCCTTGCTATTTGTCTGTTGCTTTTGTTTTTCTCCCACTACCCAAACTCTTATGGAAGTGGCCACATTGAAGTCTCAAGTTCAAAATTGCTCAGTCTTCTACTCTACTACAGCATCAAAAGGAGAAATAATTCAAAAAAATTATTGACAAGAATTATTTGATGTCACTTAGGTCCCAAGGTGTTCTTCAAAGTCATAGCACTGTGTCCAGAGAGGCCCCTGGAGTTATGTAGCCTGAGGACACCCAGTGCCATTGTGTCCTGAGGTTCTCTGCTTCTAGTTTGCTCTTGGGAAAGAGAACTTGGTGGAGGGATTGGCAACATGTGTACCAGCTTACAATTTCCTAAGGGCACCACACAGGTATTCTTGCTTAGGGGTTGCCACCTTCCCCTGACTGGGATTAGGGTGGACAAGAGAAGAGAGTGGCAGGTGTTTAGGGAAATTTGCTGACCTGTCTCTCTTCTGCCCTCCCCAGTTTCAGAAAAAGTCACCTTCTAGTTTTGCTCCTAGCCCACCTCCAGAACAACCAGCAAAAAGTCTTTGGTGGCATGAGGCCCTTAGAAAATGCAGGAAGAGCCATTGACCTCAAGATGATTCTTCTTTGTAACTTGCCTAAATCACAGAGGCAACAAATCACAAAAATTCACTGTCTGCTTGAAATGGATGAGAGGCCACGGATAAAAATGTTTTATCTACACAACTCAGATGGGTCCAAGATAATATAAAGGATCAGCAGTGTCTTCTAACTTCACTTGACGCCAAGAATAAAATACCTGGAAGGTGCAGGAGACGCTCAAAATCGAAAGCATATTGCTCTTTAGATAATGTTAGTGCATAACATAAAGCAGAATCCAGTGCTGTTGATGGCTCTCTTTCCTGCAGAGCTC
>NW_007729211.1:106789-107738 GCF_000696425.1 Galeopterus variegatus | reverse complement strand
GTTAGTGCATAACATAAAGCAGAATCCAGTGCTGTTGATGGCTCTCTTTCCTGCAGAGCTCTTTCCTCTTGCTTCTCTGATGTGCCACCCGATATAATAGCTCACGGTTTCCCTTTCTCGCTGTTCTTGCATAGTTTTTGTTGCTGGTTTCAATTTTTACCTGACCTCTAAATGTTGTAGCTCCTCAAGGCTCAGTCTTTGTCCTGTGCTCTTTTGTCTCACAATATTGTAGATCCCATGATTTGAAGTATAATATATATTCCCACAACCCTTAATTTTATTTTTCTCTCAATGCTTTCTCTCAGATCCAGTTTAATAGACAATTGCTAACTTGACATTTCCAGTGTAATTCCCCCAGACCCTTCTGTCTAAATCCTTGATACGCCTCCCTCCCAACCTTTTCTTCCTGTCTTACCAATCTCATTTGTCCCTTACATCTCATCCTTCAATAAATCCTTAATTTGTTTCCCCTCCGTCTTAAATCCATCCATATTTTTAATTTTCATGAGGACTGAGACTTAACTATTTTGCTTACTATTGGGTTCCCTTAGCATAAAAAACTATCAAGCACCTAGTAGGTGCTTAATAAATAATTTTGACTGAATGAATAGGAGAATTCAAGCAGCAAATAGTATTGTGGGCTATTTCTGGGAAACTCTGCTCCAGAGATTCTCTCATTTTTTGCTTTCCCATTAGAGTTCTGCATTAAACAAAATTTCTGCAAGGTTCTAAAGCCTCACCTTTACAGTTGTAGAAACTGTGTACTTAAGTTACTTTTTTTCACTCATATATAATTATATATATCACATACATATCTATATGATATCTATCTATCTACCCATCTATTTATCAATCTATGATCTCAATTTTACAATGGGAAATAGACATTTTGCTTCAGTTGCAAAATTAAAATTGAAATTTCCATGAGGAACTAGTAAGTTAAATAGTT
>NW_007729211.1:95511-106245 GCF_000696425.1 Galeopterus variegatus | reverse complement strand
TTTGCTTCAGTTGCAAAATTAAAATTGAAATTTCCATGAGGAACTAGTAAGTTAAATAGTTATTCATTCTTTTATCAAATATTTTTAGGCAACAAATATGGAAAAAAAAAAACACAGAATGATTAAAAAATATATCTTTTAGATGTCAGGGGGTTCCAAGTGTTTATTTGATCCTTTTTTTGATCTTGCCCTTCTCACTGGGTGTCGGGTGAGGGATAGAATGCGTAACATTGATCTAGGTCATAAACATGTTGGACTAGACTAGGAAGTGGGCTGAATTGGAGTCAGCTGATAATTTCATTCTAAAAAATAAACTTTCCTGTAAGACTTAACCACTTTTCCAGAGATTAAACAGTATGGAGCTGGCCTTTTCTCCTTACCTCCATGAAACACACTGTATTCCCTATGTATGCATTATGGTACTCATAATACCATAAAAATGAAATATATTTAAAAATGAAATACATTTCACATTTTATGTATAATGCATACATAGGGAAATGTATTTCTTTTTTAAATTGGTAAAAACAATTTCATTTTTTACCAGTGTAAAAATGAAATCCAAAAAGGAAACTTTGAGAGGTTATTTCTATATATTTGTATATGAGATCTTGTGATTTTTGGTTTCTTAGTAACTTGAGCTCATGGCCATTATTGAACATTTAAATTTCAGGCATTAATTGAAATAGAAAGATAAAAGTGAGTCATTATTATTATTTTTTTAACTTCATTTCAGGCTGGCTAAGTTTGCCAAGATACAGGCAAGCTTGCTGAAGACTGGATGATGAAATAAGACGTAGAATGAGACAACAGTAAAAGTGGTACAGCTAGATTTGGCTCATATGGCAATACAGCAAATTCTGGAGGGCAGAATAGACACAGTGTCTACCTACCTTATTGTCAGAAGATGAAATGTGCCTGTGGTTTGAGGCTTTCTACTGGATACCTCCTCATTCTGTGCACTAAACAGCTGGCATGTCTCAGTGACTTGGGTACTTACTCACGTCCAGATCCATGTATCCTTTGCGTGGCATGTGTGCTGATTGTATGGGGATGGTAAATTGAGGCGATAATGAGCTTAATCAAGCCGGGCTCATTAGTTTTACTAGTTCTTCTAATCTAGGCCAGGCTGGTACTCTGACCTGCGCCAGCTTAACCTGGAATATGTTTAAATATGAGCTTTCACATGGAAAAGCCACTTTGTTTCTGGATCACCAGGCCACTGCCACCAGTGGCTTCTGGGCTCTTTCCCATTGATTGTCTCGTGTCCAAACTAGGCTCCCTTTCTCTAGTTTTCCTCTATACAATGTGAGTTTTCTCCCTGTTGTCAGATTTTATTTTGAAATAAAATTCTGATCACTTCACTCTATGCTTTTGACTCTTCTACGGTCTCACTTGTCCTCTGGATAAAGTTCAAACTCTTCACGTGGCTCACAAGATCCTTTATTCCCTGACCCAGATTTCCACCTGCAGCTGCGACTGGTGATCTCTGTGCACGTGCAGACTTGGTGCTTTCTACTCTCCGCAGTTGTCTCTCACCAGCTGATCCTCTACTTCTGTCCCTCCATGAACATTCATCTTGCAATCTCATTCTCCAGTTCTCAATTCAGGCACTGTTTAGTTTTTGAATTACTCTGAGCATTTATGTCTGAGTTGGGTGCCCATTGCACCTTTACTTTACTTCCTATATGTTTAACACACCAGAGTAGTGTGTTTCCCACATGCTCTGTAAGACTTTGTTTTATCTTTGGTTGCAGACACCATGTGTTCTAGAGCACCTGCTTGTGAGGACAATGACCCATGGTGTTGCTGGTGCATGTTAAACAGCTGAGTAGAAGGAAAAAACAACACAATGAAACAAATGAAGCAACCACTATGGTTATTTGTGGTTGTTTCTGTGGTTTTGTGGTGAAATTCAAGCTANTTTCTGGATCACCAGGCCACTGCCACCAGTGGCTTCTGGGCTCTTTCCCATTGATTGTCTCAATAGTGTCCAAACTAGGCTCCCTTTCTCCAGTTTTCCTCTATACAATGCAAGTTTTCTCCCTGTTGTCAGATTTTATTTTGAAATAAAATTCTGATCACTCCACTCTATGCTTTTGACTCTTCTGCGGTTCCACTTGTCCTCTGGATAAAGTTCAAACTCTTCACATGGCTCACAAGATCCTTTATTCCCTGACCCAGATTTCCACCTGCAGCTGCGACTGGTGATCTCTGCACGTGAAGGCTTGGTGCTTTCTACTCTCCGCAGTTGTCTCTCACCAGCTGATCCTCTACTTCTGTTCCACCATGAACATTCATCTTGCAATCTCATTCTCCAGTTCTCAATTCAGGCACGGTTTAGTTTTTGAATTACTCTGAGCATTTATGTCTGAATTAGGTGCCCATTGCACCTTTACTTTACTTCCTATATGTTTAACACACCAGAGTAGTGTGTTTCNAGGACAATGACCCATGGTGTTGCTGGTGCATGTTAAACAGCTGAGTAGAAGGAAAAAACAACACAATGAAACAAATGAAGCAACCACTATGGTTATTTGTGGTTGTTTCTGTGGTTTTGTGGTGAAATTCAAGCTATCAATGTGATATAAGTGAATGAAGAATTGAGAAAAGATGCAGTGACCAGCCATCGAATCAGTTCTAATATGTCACACCTGTATGTCTGGTGACTTTTACATACTTAACACGTGTTAGATACTCAAAAGCCATCTGTTTACTGCACACCTATTAGAATGACCAGAGGAAAGCAAAATAAAACAATGAAACAAACAGCAATAAAAACCACAAAAAATCTACCATATGATGTGCCGGTGAGGATGTGGGGTCATTGGAACTTCTCTTTGGTTGGCAGGAATGCAAAATGGAACTACCACTTCGGAAATTTCTTTTTTTTTTTTCTTTTTCTTTATAAGGGAGAGTTTATTGGATCAATGCCTCTTTGTCTTATTATTCTGTGTTTTCCCAAATGGACTGTAAGTGATTCTTGAATCACTGTGATCTCAGTCGCAATAGACAGAACTAGGATATTTTACAAGCTTTAGCCCAGGCAATGAGTCACTTGTTTATCAAACAAAACTCCTCAACCTTCTTTGCTGGGATTTCTAGACAGTTCTTTACAAGTTATCAATTTCCCTTTTTATTTGAGTAAGATCTTGCCTGACTCCCTCCTACAATTAGACTGAGCTGATGCTCCTTTTTTATATTTCTTTAGCATGAGAGAGAGAGAGAGAGAGAGAGAGACAGAGAGAGAGACAGAGAGAGACAGAGAGAGACAGAGAGAGACAGAGAGAGAGAGAGAATGTGTTTTGTCCTTATCATTCTGGAATATTCCCTCTTTAACAATGTATCCTCAGGGTCTAAACCAGTGGTTTATACATAGTAAAGGCCCAATAAAGGATATTTGAATGAATGGCTGGTTGAATGATGCCACAATCATGGTTCTTTGGGTGGCAAACATCAATAACCCAACTGTCTCAGTCCATTCAGGCTGCTATAACAAAACAATGCAGACCGGGTGGTTTATAAACAATTTGTTTCTCACACTTCTGGAGGGTACAGAGTCCAAGGTCAAGGTGTCAGCCGATTCGGTGTCTACTGAAAGCCTGCTGCCTGGCTCATAGACAGATGGTCCTCTTCTCACCAGATCCTCATTTTGTGGAAAGAGCAAAGGAGCCTCTGGAGTCTCTTTAATAAGGGCACTAATCCCATTCATGAGGGCTTTACCCTCTTGATCTAATCACCTTTCAAAGGCCCTACCTCCTAGTACCATCACATTGGATGTCAAGATTTCAACATATGAATTTGAGTGTGAGTGGGACGTGAGTGTTTAGTCCATTGCACCAATATAATTTGTTTTAAGCATAAGAGAAAATATATTGGCTTATGTTGTTGGGAATTTCTAAGTGTACTACTTGTAGCTTCAGGCATGGTGGAATCCAGGTATTCATATTCTATCATCAGATCTCAATCTTTCTCTCTTTCAATATACCTTGGTTCTGCTGCATTCTCATGAGCACCATCTCCACATGAAATAAGATTAATAATAATAACAACACAGAAGGTTCTAGATTTCTCAACATGGGTGCTACTGACAATTTGAAATGGATAATTCTTTGTTGTGTGGAACTATTTCATGCATTGTAGAATATTTAGCATCCCTGGCTTCCAAGTATTAGGATAATTCTTTGTTGTGTGGAACTATTTCATGCATTGTAGAATATTTAGCATCCCTGGCTTCCAAGTATTAGGATAATTCTTTGTTGTGTGGAACTATTTCATGCATTGTAGAATATTTAGCATCCCTGGCTTCCAAGTATTAGGATAATTCTTTGTTGTGTGGAACTATTTCATGCATTGTAGAATATTTAGCATCCCTGGCTTCCAAGTATCAAATGCCAATAGCACCTCCATACATTGTACTACTAAATATGTCCCCCATATTTCCAAATGCCCCTTAGTAAAGGAATATGGACTCTGGTCTGGAAGTTTCTCATAAACATACAGTTACCACTGCAACCAATCAATCCCATTCCTAGATATTCATAAGAGACAAATGCGAAAACCTGTATATGAAAGTTCATAGCAGTTTTATCCATAATGACCAAAAACTGGAAAAAATCCACATGTCCTTCAGTTTGTGAATGGATAAACATACTGGGTATATCCACACAAAAAAATGCTATTCAGGGACACAATAGAATACTGATAGACTAAGAAACAAATGCAACAAATGCATTATGCTAAATGAAATAGGTAACCCAAATGGCTACATACTGTGACCTTCTGGAAAAGACAAAAGCACAGGGAGAGAAAACAGTGCAGTGTTTTCTAGGGTGTAGAAGTGGGGGTGATGTCGACTGTAAAGGGACAGAGAGAATATTTTGGGTAATGGAAATTTTCTATATTTTGATTATGCATTTGTCAAAACTCATAGAATTCTACAGTCAAAAGAGTGAATTTTACTGGATATAAATTATACCTCAATAAAACAGAATGGAAACAAAGTTTTCCATTCTGTTAAATGGGATGTAAATTCCATTTGTTAAATCAATCAATCAATCATGTGAATGTTAACATAAGGGAACTATAGGATTCCCTAAAGGGAAAGGGCAGATTTATTCGTACAAAAAGGCAATCTGCAGATTGGGGAAAACAGACCTTGGCAGGACCAAGATAAGCACTCAGGCAAACAAAAGAAGAAAGCTGATTCTCATGTCTTCCAAAATGAGGCTCACATGCATATTCAGGAAACCTAGAGAAGCGCTATGAATATTTATGGGGAAGGGCATCGCTGTGTACAATGAGTGAACATACCACCAAGGTATATTATTGCACAGCCTCTATAGGTGGCCATGGCTGGTTTTGATGTGACCTCTCTTATCAGAGAATGGTGGGGGGAATGTCCCTGGAATCTGTTTTCCATTTAACTGTGGACATTGCGGGTCCCCAAAGTTAAATAGAGGGTCAGTGGCTAGGACCAGGTAGACTTGTTGAAGGTCAATGCAGAATTCCTTGCTATAGCTGATTTGACTTATCTTCTGAGAGTTTCCTTTGCTAGTTACAGAAAAGGAAACTTCATAAACATTAGTGTGATATGTATTTGCAAGGCTGAGAAATACGTGTCTGCCCTTCCCACCTGCTGTTGCCGTTTGGTTCTGTTTAACAATGTGAATGTCTCTGTTAACCACAGTGAGTCCATTTTGTCTGTCCTATGGGGCATGTTTTACCACAATCAATAAATCAAGAAACACTAATGTGACACTACTAGGCGTATGATTGATATTTTAGCAGTCATGTTACAATGCAAAATCAATATGATAAAACATGGTAACATCCCAATGTATATCAAATTTAGATTATATTACTTTGGATTATCTTCTAGAGTAAAGTGTATCCAGTACAAATGATGGATACATTTAGCTGCAAACTTAGAAATCTGAACTTTACCTAAAAGTCAGTCCGTAGCTCTGCTGAAGTAATGCTGAGTCCTTCTGTTCCCTGCAGGGGATGGGACAGGGGCGAGGTCCACTTCTCATGAGAGAAGCTTAATGATTAATAAGTAAATACAGTCACAGGCAGTCTGGTAAATAAATGCATCTAATATTGGTCTCTGCACCCTTCAAGACATTATATTGAGATGAAAATATAAGAAAGCTCCAAAAACCAGTAACTGGCTTCAGTCTTGTAGACTCCCACTGCAGTCTCGGCATACACAATTACTCGCAGAGCACTAGCTTGTCTAAATTGCTCCCTGTAGNAGGGGTGGAATTACTGTGTATGTACATGTTTCACTTTACATAAAACTGCCAAACTCTGTTCCAAAGTGGTTGTACCGGTTCAGTCTTCCAGGAACAATTATTATAATTGCTTCACGTTATCCCTATAGTTAGTATTGCTATACTTTGAAACTTTAGTCACTCTAAGGGAGGCTCAATAATATCTCAGTGGTTTCAATTTGCATTTCACTGATGATTAATGGTGTTGAGGATCTTTCAGGTGTTTATATTCAGAATTTCTCTTGTGAAGTGTCTGTTCAATTATCTGACCATTTACTAAATTGGGTTATATGTCTGATTTATTTGTAGAAGTTCAGGATCAATCCTGAATATGATACATTTTTAGATGTAGGCATGATGGATATAATCTTTCATTCCGTGGCTTCCCTTTTTATTTCTTGTGTCTCAGAGAGCTAAAGTGTTAAATTTTAATGATGCTTTTTATGGTTAGTGCTTTTCATAGCCTAAGAAAATTTTGCTTGCCTGTGTTCATAAGATCTATCCTCTGCTTTTTCCATAAAGGCTCTATATTTTAGGGGCCGGCCCAGTGGCACACTGGAGAGTGTGCTGCTTGAGAGCGTGGCGGCACTCCCGCCGAGGGTTCGGATCCCATGTGGAGACCGGTTCCTGCTCACTNATGGCTCAAGGCATGAACATATTATGCATTTTCATTAGCCATCTCACAGTCTGAATGACCCACGCTACCATCTAATTTCCCTTCTTTTTGACACCATTTTCCTAAGTAACTGTATGTATTACTGTGAAGCTTCCCTAGACGTAACCAAAAAAAGGAAACTTGGATTATTACATCCATCTCTAGTGGATTTCATTAGCAGTGGTCAGTTCTTAAAGCCTGGAGCTCTTTGTAGGACACTGACATCATCACATTTCTGGACGAACATTTCTGAAGGCCCAGACCAGAGTTTTTGGAAACAGGACCCAACACTGCAGCCACAAATGGCCTTGCCAGAGAAGCAGCAACATGATCCTCAAAGTATTCCTCTTTCTTTGCAAGTGTAATAGTAGTAGTATTTCTTTCTTCACTCTAAATGCATATCTGGACTGACAAATCTGGTACACCAATAATATATTTTCTGTTGCTTTCAACAAAGATGTACCATGACAAAAAACACTGAATATAGAAAGGAATTTTTGGCTTTGAGATATAAATATGAATTGTGCATATAAACACTTCATTTGAAAGAGAAAAGAATTTAAAACTTCTCAAACCAGTAAAACCATGAACAAGATTTTTTGCATTCTTCTTAAAATGATGTGAAATTCTCATGCAACAGAGTACAAGGACTTTAAGGGTATTGTCCAGTGAATTTTCTGTGCATTCTTGTAGAGATCTGACAATGAAGATAAAACTGTTTTGTTTATTCCACAGGTTCTCTTGTGACAGCCCATTTCCCTACCCCATGCCCAGAGGTCATTACTGCTGTAATTTCTGTCCCCGTGGCTTAGCTGTGTCTGTTCAACATTTCATACACATGGATTTTATAAGTATGTTCTTTTTGTGTGTGTCTGGATTCATTCACTTAAAATGTTTCTAAGAATCAATCATGTTGTCAGGTGCATCAATAGTTCATTCTTTTTTATTGCTAATTAAATGATACCCGTTTTTAAAATCCATTTAAATATCGATGGACATTTGAGTTATTTCCAGTTTATGGTCATTTCATAAGGCTGTTATTTGTGGCATTTGTGGGCATATGTTTTCATTTTTCTTGGATAAATGCCTAGGGGTGGAATTACTGTGTATGTACATGTTTCACTTTACATAAAACTGCCAAACTCTGTTCTGAAGTGGTCGTACCGGTTCAGTCTTCCAGGAGCAATGTATTATAATTGCTTCACGTTATCCCTATAGTTAGTATTGCTAGACTTTGAAACTTTAGTCACTCTAAAGGAGGCTCAATAATATCTCAGTGGTTTCAATTTGCATTTCACTCATGATTAATGGTGTTGAGGACCTTTTCAGGTACTTATATTCAGAATTTCTCTTGTGAAGTATCTGTTCAATTATCTGACCATTTATTAAATTGGGTTATATGTCTTATTTATTTGTAGAAGTTCACGATCAATCCTGAATACGATACATTTTTAGATGTAGGCATGATGAATATAATCTTTCATTCCATGGCTTCCATTTTTATTTCGTGTGTCTCAAAGAGCTAAAGTGTTAAATTTTAATAATGCTTTTTATGGTTAGTACTTTTCATAGCCTAAGAAAATTTTGCTTGCCTGTGTTCATAAGATCTATCCTCTGCTTTTTTCATAAAGGCTCTATATTTTAAACTTTTACTCTTTTGTCTGTGATCAACCTCAAATTATTTTTTTGCGCATGATAGGAGATGAACGTCAAGGCTTATTTTTTTCCTATAAAAATATCAAGTTGTTCCAATGACATTTTTTGAAAAAACTGTCATTTTCCCTTTGAATTATCTTGGTTAATCAATAAGAGAGTGGAGTTGGCATGAGTTCTTCACATCAAGAGGAAATGAAAAAAAAAAATAGTCCCCTAAATTGAAATGATGTATGCCAAAAGGTAAATTGGAGCCTGTGGGTTTCTGGAATTTCTTATGAAAGATTTGTTTCTAATACCTTGTCATTGAAAGTGATTTGGAGCAATTAAAATAAGAAGCTAGTATTGTGTAATCTTGTCTACCAGAATTCAAAACACAGGAAATTCCAGGTAATTTAATAAGCATTAAATGTGAGGATAAAGGAACCCAATTATGAGAATGAACACTCTCAACCATGGGCAAGTAATACCCAGATAACTGAATCATTCTGCAGAGGATGAACAGCAAATTTGAAGCAGCAAATTACTTAAGGTACTGCAGAATGATTGAAAAATAAAGAGATTGAGAAGAGGCTTATTTGCATGTTTACAAACTATAAAGTCAACTTTCTGGGACAGAGAATCCGCAAGAATGTAAAAATATACACATTCTGCTTCGGTGAACTGAAGGTGGGTTTATTCTCGGTCAATAAGGTCACTGTCTGGTTAATCTTCAATTAATATGTTCCTGTCTATTTTGCTCTGCTCTGCTCCCTTGAGTCCTCTGCACCAATTTTTCACATTTTTCCCTTCAACAAATGTAAAACAACTAATTTTTATGTTCCTTATGATTTTTGGCTACTTCTAAACTTTTTCCTGTTTCCATTTTACCTGTCAAATCCATATACTTATGAAAGTATGTTCCCTTATATACCCATCTTTTCCCATGTGTTTCAGCTCCTCTTTAAATATGTAAACATTTCATGAGTGCCAACTATGTCCATGACATCATTAATTCCAATTTTACCTGTCAAATCCATATACTTATGAAAGTATGTTCCCTTATATACCCATCTTTTCCCGTGTGTTTCAGCTCCTCTTTAAATATGTAAACATTTCATGAGTGCCAACTATGTCCATGACATCATTAATTCCATTTTACATTTTACTTTTCTAAGTTTAAGAATCAAAAATATTTCCTTACCTAGCCCAATATTCTATTTTCTTGTCTCCTCTTTTCAGGAAAACCATGAAAGATTTCTCATTTGCACATTTCATGATTAAATAAATTCCATTTTAATCTAAAGCCCTTTGAGGGGTTTCAATATAACACCATGGATTTGTTCACCACTAACCTTGGAAAGGAGATCTTTGATATCATAGAGGGATTAGCAGGCACACCGGGGCATGTTGGCCAGATCCAATCAAGAGTTGTAATTACAACACGCTCTGACCACTCCTGCGGCCAGCCTGCTTATTCCCATAAGTTCAGAGCAACTCTGATTGCTTCCAATATATTGCTCTGGCACACGTGGTTAGCACATAAATAATTTTATTCTGTTTATCAATCTGAATCTTTGTCTTTCATCATTAAAGCCCCATACTTAATTATGGACTAGTTATTTATCTATCTATTTTTTTAATAAAGAAAAAGCTAAAGATGCCACATTCTTCATAGACTTCCAATGAAATAGCCAATTAAAATAATTTCAAGCTAAAGTCACTCCCACGGTCTTATGGACAGCTGAAATTCTATATACTATCAGCAATTCTAAACGTAAACATCAAAATATAGTTGCTCAACTTTTGCCTTTCCTTAAAGAACTATCAGGGCTCCCATCGCACTGTGAACTCGATCCTGTGTCTTCCTGTAGGATTCCTCACAATGGACTCTCATTAAGATTCTATGATTACTCTAATTCTCTTTTCATCTACTGTTTTATGTTCATCATTATTTCTTCTGTGTAAATTTGTGTTGCTACTTCCAGTGTCTTTTGGTAATGTTTATTTGTGATTCAAATATATGTGTGTGCGTGTGTGTGTGTGATTGGTTCAGTGGAAAGTCACTTCCACACTTCTATCTTTAATTAAATGTATCAAAGTAATTTCCTGAAGTATCTTAGACATTCCTTTTATTAGATCACCTGGAATTAGTTATCATTTTATTTTATG
>NW_007729211.1:93293-94018 GCF_000696425.1 Galeopterus variegatus | reverse complement strand
TTACCCTATGAAAAATAGCTTGCAAAGTTCTGACAATAAAAGCTATGATTTTCTTTCTACCTTCAAAAAACTTAGTCATGGAGTCAGTTTTATAAGACAAGGAATTTGGACCTTATGATGTTAAAGATGAATTACGATTGGAAACTTTTAGCAGAGGTGTGAGCTGGTTACATTATTTTTTTAGGAAGATTAAGTGAGGGGAGGCACAGCAAGCTGGAAAGTTTGGAGACAATGTCAGTACAGATTCAATGTAGCAAACAGAGATTATTCTAGGTATTTTAATCAGGAAAGGAACTAGTACAGGGAATAGGAGTTTACACTACAGTGGGAAAGGCTAAAGGGTTTTGTTCTGGGTTGTGCTACAAGGGATAACTTCCAAAACCTCAGAACTTTAGGGTTGCTACTGTCCCATATTTCAACGTCCTTGCTGGTCCCAGCAGTAGCCAAATGCTAAAAGTAAGTAAGATTGTCTCTACCTCAAGTCTGCCTTGCTAAGATCACGTTGAGTGTGACGGTTGAACTCATTGATTTTCCAGACTCCTGGCCTCAAGGAAGTCTGGGACATGTATCTTCAGCTTTCTAAATTCCTCTGTCAGATTAAAGACCAAAGTAGAGACTGAAAAAGTTTCTACAAAGTCAGCCAATCATGCTTTCCAGCCCAGATGTCATCACAGAGACTATAAGTGGGAGTGGGTGAGTTAAAGTAATAGTAGAAATGAAGAGGA
>NW_007729211.1:90249-92100 GCF_000696425.1 Galeopterus variegatus | reverse complement strand
GAAGCTTTCACTTAGCAATTTGAATTTAAAGTTCTTTCATGCCTTTTTGTGGCTTACTAACTCCTTTCTTTATATCGCTGAATAATACTGTATCGCATGGAGGTACTACAGTTTATGTTTTTACTTGTTGAGGGACATTTTGGTTGCTTCCAGATTTTGGCAATTATAAATAAAGCTGCTATAAACATCTGCATGCAGGTTTTTGTGTTTCAAAGTCAAGTTGAGAGCACCTGGGAACATAACTGCTGGATTTTATGCTAAGACAATGCTTTCCATTGTGAGAAGCTTACAAGTTATCCTCCAAAGTGACTGCACTGTTTTGAGTTCCCACCACCAGCAAATGACGGTTCCTGTTGCTTTTTGTCCTTACTAGAATTTGGTAATGTCAGTGTTTTTAGATTTTAGAAATTCCAATAGGTAGGTAATATTAGGTATCTTGTAGTTTTAATCTGAATTTCCCTGATAGCAAATGATGTTGAATATTATTTCATAGATTTCTTTGACATCTGTGTATTTTCTTGGATGAGGGGTCTGTTCAGATTTTTGGACATTTTCTAATTTTGGTTTTTGTCTTATTGTTGAGTTTTATATGTTCTTTGTATATTCCGGATACAAGTTCCTTCACAGATATGGTTTGCAAATATTTATCCCCATCTGTGGCTTATCGTTTAATTCTCTTTACACTGTCTTTTACAGGGCAGATATATTTAATTTTAATAAAGCCTAATTTATCCATTTTTTCTTTCCTGGATTAGCTGTTGATTTTGTACCTAAAAACTTATCAACAAATCCATGATCACATATATTTTCTCCTACATTTTCATCTAGAAGTTTTATAGTTTTGCATATTATATGTAGGTCTATGAACAATGTTGCGTGGATTTTTGTAAAAGGTGTAAATTCTAGATTCTTATTTATTTATTTATTTTGCATATTGATGTCCAATTGTTTCTGCAACACTGGTTGAAAACTATCTATTACCCAATGGATTATCTTTGCTCATTTGTTAAAAATCAGTTGAGTGTATTTATTTATCTATCTATTTATTTATTTATTTATTTATNGTCATCACAGAGACTATAAGTGGGAGTGGGTGAGTTAAAGTAATAGTAGAAATGAAGAGGAGAGAGTAGATTAGTAAGGCATTTTAAGTGAGATACCTCTCAGAGGGAAGAACACAGAGGCTTTGAGAGTAACTCTGGGTTTCTTGTCTGAATGTGAAGGTATTAACTGAACTAGAGGATGCATTAAATGGACCCATGGCAGTCTGTGAGTTCTGTATTTGGAAAACATTTTATTCAGATGAAATGATAAATAATTGGCTTTATTAGTCACCTATTGCTGTATAACATATTACTCCCAAATAATACACATTCATTATCTCAGAATTCCTGTGGATCAGGAATCCAGACACTGTTTTTGGGTCCTTTGCTCCACGATATTTCCACCCCTTCCTTGAGGTTGTGTGGTACCCTTGAGATACTGTTTCTCATGTCACAATCTGCTTTCTTTCTTGAGATTCTTCTGCCTGTTACTGACTTTTTTAAAATTTGCATAAATTAAGGTCAGGTCCACTCTCTGTGTAAAATTTTATAGGTTTTGGCAAATGTGTTGTGTCATATACGCACTATTACAGTATTATACAGAATAGTTTTACTGCCTTAAAAATTCCCTGTGCTTCATTGCTTCAACTTTCTCTCCTTTCCCTGAGTGCATAGCTCCACTAATCATTGCATTATCTCTACCGTTTCATCTTTCAAGAATATGACATCGTTTCAATAATACCAGATGAAGCTTTCACTTAGCAATTTGAATTTAAAGTTCTTTCATGCCTTTTTGTGGCTTACTAAC
>NW_007729211.1:87122-88408 GCF_000696425.1 Galeopterus variegatus | reverse complement strand
TTTTTTTTTCCTGATTATGAGTCTCATTTTCTTGTTTGTATGTCTAGAATTTTTTTATCGTAACCAAAAACATTGCAAATTTCATGTTGAGTTCCAGATTTTGTTGTATTCTTTTAGAGTATTTACCTTTTTCTGGCCAATAGTTAAGTTACTTGTGGATTAGGTCTATGCTTGTGAGGCTTGCTTTTAAGCTGTTTTATGGTGAGTCTGGAATAACCTTAACTCTAAGTTAGTCCTGTTTCTATGGCTGTTCAAAACAGCTCTTAAGATGTAGCAACTCAATATTCCCAGTGTTCCTAGAAGAGGCAATCTTATGCTGTCTAAGCCTTTGCAGCCTCCCTGAGTGAGAACTCTGCCAAGCCAAGTCTTGCCATCACTAGAGTCCTGTATTTATGGTCTTTTAGGCTGAAGAAAGAAGGGGCAGGCACATCAGCATTGAATTATATTCTCACTGTTGCACAATCATGTATGCCCTTATGCATTCTATTTTCTACTATTATGTAAGTTCTTCTTGAAGTTTCAGTGTGGCGAGTAGTTCTTGTAAAGATCAATCAAACCTTATGTTCTTTAGTTTCTTTCAGGACAATGGGACAAGCTGACTTTCTGCACTGAAGACAGATTTTAGTGAGAAACTTAGTCATTTTCATTGCTNACAAGCTGACTTTCTGCACTGAAGACAGATTTTAGTGAGAAACTTAGTCATTTTCATTGCTTAAATTTTTGATTAATGAATAAATTTATTCATGCATGTATTTATTTTATGCACTCATAATCTGTATACATTATTGTAATACAAGGATTAATAAAAGGCATGAAATATTGCTGTCATATTAATGAAGAGTTCCAATGTGCTCTATGTTGATTTTAAAAATGAATTTTGTCTCATTCTGCAGGGAGTTCCAAATCTCTCTCTCTCAACATTCTGTCACAATATTTTTATTCCATGTTTCAGTCCTGGATCAAAGAATGTAGCATCTAACCTATAGTTCTTTCTTTCTCACTTTCTTTTTGGCAGCTGGCAGTACAGGGATCCAAACCCTTGACTTTGGTATTACAAGTCCACACTCTAACCAACTGAGCTAACCAGCCAGTCTCAACCTATGTTTCTTGAGACCAAATGCAAAAGTTCTCTAGAGCTGCCTTACGAATTCTAAAAGGATTCTGACATATTTTGGATGAAATTGATCCAAAGTGTCTCTTTTCCCTTGGAAATGTTTGATATCATTTCTATGCATCTGGATGGATAGAGGTTCGCATTAGACACCAAATTTAACCAAGTGGTAATA
>NW_007729211.1:83290-85328 GCF_000696425.1 Galeopterus variegatus | reverse complement strand
TCGAACAACTGTAAGATGTTTTTGCTGGTAACAAGAAATCCAGGAGCAGTCATTTGCCCGAAGGTTCCTCAGATATTGCAGTTTCTGTCAGTGGTCCCTAAAGAGTAACACAATAGTTAATCGACCATAAGTTCAGTGAATTGAATATATCTGGAACAGTGCTAATAATAATGTACATTCACAGCGAAAAGACTGTTAGGGAAACATAAGTGGTAATCTAAGGTTGGAAATTTCACTCTATATGGTAAAGTTTTCCCGGTCCAAATTAAATGATTTTTAAGGGGTGACTAACTATAAAACTCAGCTACCTGGAATTATGGGTTTTATGAGAGTTACAGATAGCATTTTTTTATGGTAAAATGANGCCCTAATGTACTTGTTTCTAATTTCATCTCCTAGAGGCTGTTTAGATGAAGAAAAAATAAATTAATTTTAAGCAAGTCATTTTGTATGATGAGGGAGTAACTCTGGATATTATTGATGGGTAAATTATTAAAATGGATGCGAAAAAGTTAATGAATTTAAATGAATGATATTATCTCTTTCTCTCAGTTCTAGTGAAGGCATTTACATATCTTCAAGAAGCTGCTGAAAATTTGGACTCTGCTATAGCCAGTATCAATAAGTTTTAATCAGTCATTTAAATTATTTGTTTATTATTTTTTTTTATTTTATCTAACCCAGAAAATTTGCTTGATTGCACTGACCTTGAAGTTCATTAAATCCACTTAGTGGTCTGAAATGATAGCTGATATCATAAAATCCCCAAATTTATAAATACTGCCCCCAAAATGTATGAGTGGTGGAAGTTAAAGCCAATTTCTTTTTCTCTTATCGTTTCTATACAATTTTGTCTCTAAACAGCAGTTGAAATGGGCCGTAGCTTATTTTTCCACCATAAAATATTTCACCTTCATAAGTGAAAGTACAAAATGCAAGTTGCATAATATGTATCCAAACTAATAAAACATGTAATCTAGTAATGCCTAGTGACATTAATACTTCTGCTGTCAGCCATTCCTAACGGGAATATCAACCATAATGCACAATAATAAATGTAAAAATACACTACATGAACCCATAAATTATTCATTCTTGCAATAGTAAATAGATTTTGTTTTACCATCTGAATTAATAAAATGAGAAGTAACTCCCTTTATAATTAGGATTTATTTCTTATTAGGTAGGTGTACCATTGACAAAGAGGGCTAATCTGCAGAATTGGGAATCTGTGTATCAATATGATTTATAAGCAAAGAAGATGCAGGGTTGAGTTTCTTTTTTTTTTCAAAGAAGAGAAAACTAAGCAATTATCTCAATTTTTTTTTATAAAAACAAATTTGAGGAAGAATTTACACTATACATAGTATAAAACATTTCACTGGATTCTTCTCAAAAAAAAAAAAAAAAGGAAGAATCTAGATATTCTGAATCTCTCATTTGTTATGGAGCTAATGCCTGTGCCTTTTGAAAAGTTCCAGGGGTGAATAAAAAAAATCTGGGTTTGGAAATCACAGCCCTGACACAATGTCCAGTAGAGAAATTCTAAGNTTCTATGCATCTGGATGGATAGAGGTTCGCATTAGACACCAAATTTAACCAAGTGGTAATAAGATTGTTACACCCCTTATCTCAGGTCTTAAACTTTTTTTTTTATACATTTCATTTTTCTTTCAATATTCTAAAATTCATCTGCTTTAAATTTGTCTACATTTACTTGCCTAAATCGAGTTAATTTATTTAAATATTAAAAAATCATATTTATAAATTTCAAGCTCTTGTCTTGAATCTCAATTATTAACCTCACCTGCAGATTAAAACAAATAACAATGACAGGTGTATATTAAGTAAGAGACAAAGTCTACACTTCCTTCTATTGGACTCGACAGTGTTCAAATTATGGTGAGTTGAGATCTCACAACTTAAGAGGAATTCAGATATGGTTACTGTTCATATTTTGTAATAATGTCCTTTTTTCTTTCTTTAAGAGATGACCAGTAATGAGATCTTACCCCTTGACCTGGTGTTGTCAGCACCA
>NW_007729211.1:78581-81366 GCF_000696425.1 Galeopterus variegatus | reverse complement strand
AAAAAAAATCTGGGTTTGGAAATCACAGCCCTGACACAATGTCCAGTAGAGAAATTCTAAGGTGAGATGGTCCTGAATAATGTGAAAGATATTTTCACATGGAGGGGACGAGGATAGGAGAGATGACTTCACCTTGGGCATAAATCCATATTCTGGTTATGACTATCAGCTGCCAGAAAAATAAGATATGTATTTCGAACAACTGTAAGATGTTTTTGCTGGTAACAAGAAATCCAGGAGCAGTCATTTGCCCGAGGGTTCCTCAGATATTGCAGCTTCTGTCAGTGGTCCCTAAAGAGTAATGCAATAGTTAATCGACCATAAGTTCAGTGAATTGAATATATCTGGAACAGTGCTAAAGTGAAAAGACTGTTAGGGAAACATAAGTGTCAATCTAAGGTTGGAAATTTCACTCTATATGGTAAAGTTTTCCCAGTCCAAATTAAATGATTTTTAAGGGGTGACTAACTATAAAACTGAGCTACCTGGAATTATGGGTTTTATGAGAGTTACAGATAGCATTTTTTTATGGTAAAATGAAATTTTCATAAGAGAAGTAGGTTGGAAATTATAATAATCTTCCATTAATTTGCCAAACAGTCCAAGACACAAGCTTCTTCATAGGAAGATGTTCGCTCTTGCTAATCTTTGCTGGAAATGGACTAACACAATGGCCAAACTGTGCATCATGAATTTGCCCTGAAGGATACACTGGTGTGATTATTTAATTTTATTTTCTGTGCTGTATTTCCTCACTTTGATTTTTTTTTTAAAAGATTGATATGGACTACAAAAGGCATTTGAGCCCTAGAAATAAAAAAAAAATGAGTTTTGACAGTAAAAAAATACAGGGCTACCTATATAAGCTTGGTAATTCCATCAAGCTATTCATATCAATAAAGCATATACTAGGGATTTGTTGATGACTGAGACAATGAGTTCTTTAGAAATCTAAAGAAAGGGGCTGTTATGGAGGGTTCAATTTATTTAAATGCATAAGTCTTAGTAAAATACGAATAAAGTAAATGCCACCTGTTAAATTGTGATCCTGCCCCTTTTAATATTCTATTTGATAATAAGATTCCTCTGCTTTTCATACTTTAAATTGATGCAATTACTGAGATAATGAATAGAGGTGTTGGGTGAGCCTGAAATCTACAAACCTATTATGGTAGAATCATCTTGATCTTTGTTCTTTGTCTTTTTGGACTGAAATAGTTATATGACCTCTTTGTATATTTATGATGAAAATTGTATAATATTTGACTACTTTTTGAGGGGCTAATCCTTAAGGCTGTGGGCAACGGTGATATCTCAACATTTTTATCAAAATCGTTATATCACAAACATAGTTGATCTCTCTGTCTTAATCACTTTTACAGCCATCCTTCAAGTTGTCAATAATAACACTAAAAAAAAAAAAAACAAACACGTGTCTGTGGATTGATAGATTCATAGAGAGATAGATGGTACTGACTTGCTATTTTGGGCTTTGTCCTATTACACAGCTGTAATCACACTGTCAGAGTGTACATGCAACCTCTTTAAAAATTTGCTTGGTGCAGCATTCTCCTCTTGCAATTCCCACCAGGTTTTTAAAATGTTTCTTTTATAATATTACAGATGTTTGGCCTTGGAGAAAAACAACACTGTTTCAAATATAAAATAGCGGTCAACTTGTAGCCCAATTTAATTGTTTAGAAAAGTTCAACTAAAAACATAGTAGTCAATAAAAAGTATATAGGAACTATTAGAAAAAATAACCATTAGAGCAAGTTGGGTTTATGATATGTTTCAAAACGCTCTTCTATTTTAAGTCACTGATAACACCAGCTCTAAGTGTAAATATTAGTCATTCGATGACAAGCAAAATAGAAGAATGTTCAGCCATCCCAAATCACGATTATTACCGAATGTCTGACACTGCCTGTGTAAAAGCTTTTCAAACATGGATATTCATTCATTGGAGAAGATTTTCAGAGTCTTAATATTTGGGGGGAAAAATTGGCTATTGCAATGCATGGATGACGTTTTATGCAGTTATTTTTTTATGAACAAGTTACACCTGCATTTTTAGTACTCTAATTTCAAAGCTCTAATTTAGTTTAGAGCTGTTTTTAGTAAGGGTAAGCCTGAAAATTCTTTCAAATTTAAATAATTTATCATAAAAAAAACCCTCAAAAGATACCATGGCTACACTGTACTGAATTTTACATTCATTTTATAATTTGATCAAATAATTTCAAAATAAGCAAAAAATACTTTTAGTTCCCTACACTGTGGACTTCCAAATTGTTGATAACCATGTCCATGCGCAGTCTTCAACCACATATAGTATATCCGTAAGCCATGCAAAATATAAATTGTGGGAAATCTAAGTACACATAAATATATTCAAGGTAGAGTATAGCATTGGTGACGTTAAAACTCTTGAGATGAATTTCTAAGAATGAGTGATAAATTATTTGTAGAAAAACGATGTGTTGCCCAAGGAAACCAGCTTGTGAAAAGCATGATACAGCTTTGGTTTGGTGAAGAATCCATTCATCAAGAGAATAAATCTTTTCTGATAAATATCTCTTAGTAAAACTAGTGTTTCCTATAAGATCAATATTTAAAGATGGAGACATGTATCTTAAAAAGCAGAACTGAGTGATCTACTGATCTGGACCATGTTACAGACATTGCAGCAAGCTCCTTTCAGTCACTTCCATGAACCTGACAGAGGCAGCTAATGATTTACCCAAAGGTTATAGTCAGGACGCTGCCACCCCATTGCTGCTAC
>NW_007729211.1:77325-78413 GCF_000696425.1 Galeopterus variegatus | reverse complement strand
TTTGGTTTGGTGAAGAATCCATTCATCAAGAGAATAAATCTTTTCTGATAAATATCTCTTATGTAAAACTAGTGTTTCCTATAAGATCAATATTTAAAGATGGAGACATTTATCTTAAAAAGCAGAACTGAGTGATCTACTGATCTGGACCATGTTACAGACATTGCAGCAAGCTCCTTTCAGTCACTTCCATGAACCTGACGGAGGCAGCTAATGATTTACCCAAAGGTTATAGTCAGGACGCTGCCACCCCATTGCTGCTACTGGGGAATAAATTAGGCCTCCAAAGTTTGCTTCCTATTTTCTCTCTGATATTAGAAACTTTGATATGTGGGAGGGAGGATAATGCATTCCAGGACCCTCCAATTGGAATCAAAAATGAAATTTAACATTAGAAAAAAATAGATATTTTTATTATATTTTGGCCCCACTGCATATTTACTGTTATTGAAACTCAGTCTGTTTACTATGGTCTGCTGACTTTAGTGTAGATTTGCAAGCAGTTTCCGAACACCATTATTTGTACAAATATCAGAATAACCCCAAATATTTTCAGTGGGCTTGGTGTTTGCTCTCTCCAGCTAATTTACTTCTCATCTCCACCCCCCCTTGCATCTACTAATATTTTTATTTTGAAGGATTTATTTGAGAACATTGGGAGTCCATCAAATATTTAAAATTATGCCGATGCATTAAAGTATTAGCATTATATAAATCTGCGGAATCCTATATGTGCTATATAGAAACTTATTAGGAACGTCGGGTTGGAAGCAATGTGAGGTGAACTTTGGTTTAAGTTTTTGGGAAACAGATATAAGAATTGTAGAAAAAAATAAGATTTATCAGCTCAAGACTGCCATGACCTTGATTTTTGATAGAGGCAACTCAGAGAAGCATTGATTGACTATGTGACCTGAGACATGCACCTTTAATGCCCCCATAAAATGAGAATGTTGGATGATGTCACTTGCATTACTAAAAATGTGTGATTCATCTCTGTCATTTTTAGTATGAAGACTCAATTGGGAAATGTTTAAGATAACCTTTTAAAATGTAGCACATAATTTGTGTCTTCTATTAAAAAAAAA
>NW_007729211.1:75102-76592 GCF_000696425.1 Galeopterus variegatus | reverse complement strand
TGTGATGGTCAAATCAGGATAGTTAACTTATTTATCATTATAGTAAGTAACTATTCTTTGTATCCATTAACCAATTTCCTATTAACCCCCCTCTGTCTAGTCACCACCGTTCTGTTCTCTTCTTCTAAAAGTTCAACGTATTATTGGTCAACGGACACCAAGAATGATTATGTTGTGTAATGACGAATATGCTAATTATCCTGATTAGATCATCATGTATTGTATGCAAGTATTGATAGTCAACACTGTACCCTACAAATATGCATAATCAATTACGTTTCAATTTTTAAAAAATGAGAGAAAAAGAAAAAAAATGTAATTCTAAAGACCTCTTTTTACATTTCCTCAAATGCGTCGTGTTCATTGTAGCCAAGTGTGTATTTGCTTAAGAAGATTAACATGCAGAGGGAAACTAGCTCCTTTCCAAGTCTTGTGATGATGATTTATCCAAGTTGGTAACCAAGAGACAAAAAATTAACACCTTGTGTACGTTAATCTCAAAAATTTACAGTTTTCTATGCTGGTAGGTTAAGAGGCTGCTTTCCTTTTTCATTCAAGCTCAAACACGAGCTAAGAAAACATGCCAACATTGTTAATCCTGTAAATTTGGACTTTACTAATTAAGAACCCCTAAACCCTAAAGCAAGGCTAGCAGACTTATTTATATACTACTTGAAGAGGGAGATTATATCAATAAATATAAACCATAGATTAAAAGAACATCCTGTAATAGAAAAAATCATTGTCAATATTTTAGAGAAATTTGCATTACTATATTCTAAGAAAAGCTAATTTGCACAAGATAGATAATTTGATATTTTAATTTTAAAATAAGCATATGCATTTTTAATAATCATCAGAGGAAGTAAGCTTACTTCAAGATATCCTATGTATACAAAAATGTGTAGACATTATTTTACAAAGTGAAAAGAAAGCTCATTCCATTTCATTAAGTAGATGGGGAAGAGGCCATGGTTTAGAAAGAACCTGACTAATACAGATTACTTAAAAAAACATGCCGGTGCCTGTCAATGTTATCCCCTCTTGTTTGAGTGTTCAAAGAAAAGGTAGTAGATCTTTTTTTCCCCTCTAAACTTAGTTGTACGGATTTCCACTTTGGAAGCAAGGTCTGTTCCAGGCAACAAAAGAAAACTAAGATAGCAAATACATCATTGTCTCAAGAAAATTAGATAAAACTAGATTTCGTGAATAAGGAAAATCAAAGACAGGAGAAGACACATTTTATAATATTAAAGCATTAGCCAGTTTAAAGAAATAACAAAAAGTTTAGAATTTATTATTAGACATTCTCAAGAGCTAAATCAACATTTCTTAAAATAAAATTTAGTTGTTCTGAGAACATGCAAAATCGAAGATCCCTCCAGAATACTCTCAAGAAGTTCATGATAATCCTCCATGCAGAATTCAGAGGTCTTTAAACATGTAGGTCACCAGTTTCTTGTTTATTTGTGAACATATTTAATTTTTCA
>NW_007729211.1:68707-74417 GCF_000696425.1 Galeopterus variegatus | reverse complement strand
AAAAAAATAAAAATAAAGCTTCCATAATAAATGCACTAAAATTATTTCATACTTTGCACATCTTAGATGTCCTTTTTATTAGTTGTATTTCAGTCAACTATGTTTCAGTAGCATGTACATTGGAGTTAGGTTTAATACATTATTAATTTAATTAATAATTATTAATAATGTATTTAATACATTATTTCACATTGAAAGGAATCAGATACTGAATAATAAGCATGTGTGTTACTTGAAGGAATCAACTTTAATATTCTGTCCAGGAAATAGTCTTTGAGGCCACTCCCAACAAAACTATTAAAAATTAAGGAATGTAATTTCCCCTTCTTGCCAAGAAATACAGATATTTGCTGGAAAATAAATAAAGAGATACTGAGGTTGCTGAATTTGTTTTTATTAACAGCACTTCTCAGCAAGCATTGCTACTGGGATGTTTTAGGCAAGAAAACACTTCTCTGCAGCTGAGCATCTTTGTACTGGTCCATACTGCCTACCCTTTATTCTACAGAATCCTGTGGGGGAAGGAACATAGGGGAAAGAGATAATTTGAAATTATTGTAAGTGGTACAATAGAAATGTGTTCAGCTGGAATTGGTTCAGCTGGGCACTAATCAGACTGCATAGGGTGCTTCCTAGGTGACAGAGAGATTGCCCAGGGAACAAAGCATAATTTGAAATTATTGTAAGTGGTACAATAGAAATGTGTTCAGCTGGAATTGGTTCAGCTCGGCACTAATCAGACTGCATAGGGTGCTTCCTAGGTGACAGAGAGATTGCCCAGGGAACAAAGCCTCATCACAATGCCAGTGACTTGAAAGCAGTTCCTTGCTACAAAGTTGCCCATGACGTATTTACTGGTCAAGGGATGTGACTTATCTTTATTAGAGTCCAGGAAGAAAACAATTTTCCTGTTGTAGAAAGCAGGCATGCAATTGGCTACTCTATGGCTAGCTGAATGTAGAGCATTAGTGTTGTACAAGTAGATTAGAGATCTTCTGTTTCTCTAGGAGAATTGATTCTCATACCAGGAAATGCCTGGTGGTGCTGATGACTGAGAGACTATTTCAGCAGCAAAAAGTTGTTTGATAACCAGGATAGCCATGGGCAAACAGATCTGTAGCTAGTGAGATAGGTAGGTGTGTTACTAGATAGATAACTGTACATTTAGAAGCATCATTATTGCATGTCAGGCATGCTCTCTCTTAGATATAAGGAGAGGGGGAGAAAAGACACAAACCAACACCTACCATGGTAGGCTTTTATTCAATGCAAATATTCAGAGTTGCTTCTGAGACCTGAGGGTTTCACTTTTACCTGCTCTGGCTGCCCAATACTTTCCACGACAAGGCTCTAAATTAGAAAATAGGGCTGAGACCCAGCTCTGGACTTCAGGAGCGAAAAGATCTGGGTATGTGCCAATTCTTGTGGGCATTGGGGAGGAAAACAGAAAAAGGGAGGAAGGCCCTGAAGAATCAATGTCCACATTTTTGCAAACCAGGATTTCTAAAAACTGAAAGAATCATTTCCTTGGCTTTACTTGGAATTTCCTTCAAAGTTTTATTCCTGGCCATTTGGGGACAGTAAATAACATTTCCTTGGCGCTAGCCTGAATGAATCTAATAATGCAATTTTAGATTCATTTCTTTAATGCAATTGTTTTAGCATTTTTGTTAATTTTTTCAACTTCTTATTGCATTTTCCATAAATAGATCTTATCTGTAAAACTGATGACAAATATAATTTTAATTGCCATATTTTACCTACCATATTTTAGGCACCACTACATGCCAGACACTGTGGTAGGTCCTTTGCATACGTTTACTCTAATTTTCTTAACAAAAATGTTAGGTCATTATCGATATCCCCATTTTAAACATCATGGACTAGGGAGCAAAGTTATTATCAATTAATTCATGCACTTTACCAATTTTTATTAAAGCTTATTTTTTGGTAGACAAGGGATTTCATAGGAAATAAAGTCTTGCCTTCATGAGTTTTACATTTTTGTTTTTTGTTGGGAGAAAGTAATACTCATAGTCAAATGAATAAGTTACATAATTAGAAATTATAACAAGGGCTGTAGAGGAAATAAAATGGAACTTGAAAAGTAAAAGGAGTTGCTTGGTTATACAAAATGGTCATATATAAAGGAACTAATAAATGGATGGTAACTGAGGACAAATTGATGTAGAAATGGGGGAAGGACATTATAAGCATTGCAATTAGCATGAACGAGACCCTGAACTGGACAAAAGTGTGGCAAATTCAAGGAACAGAAGGAAACCTGGAGTGGATGAGGGATTAGTAAGACCATCGATGTGAGGTCAAGCTGGGCCTTCCAAGCTGCAAAAGTATTTCAATTTACTGGAGGGCTTTAATTGGGGAAATGTCATGGTCTTAATCACATTTTTAAAAACAAGAATCTTGGGCCTGCCCGATGGCGCACTGCTACAGTGCACCACTTGGGAGTGCGGCGGCGCTCCCGCCGAGGGTTCGGATCCCACATACAGACCGGCCGCTCACTGGCTGAGCAGGTGCGGGCGCAACACCGAGGGTTGCGATCCTGTTGCAGGTCCCGGTTCAGTACGGGCGAGACACTGAGGGTTGCGATCCGTTGCCGGACACGGAAAAAAAAAAGACAAAAGAAAATATCAGTTTCAGAAGAGCTGGGGAAGTGGGGCAGGTAAGCCACCATTGGCCACCAGTAGAATAGAGTCCCCTCTACCAGCTGCAGAGTGAGAGATCCCATCTCCCAACCCCATCTTACCACCTGCTTTCTTGGTCCACTCTTGGTACTAACTGTGGGGTGCTGGGTTCTCTGGGCATTAGACGCTGAGATGGGGTTATTACGGATATCTGCAAAGGATATAATACGGATTAAAGCTCCACTCTTCAACTCTCAGAGAGATTATTTCACTGAAGAAATTAGAATAAGTTCATTTCTCCACCACCAACACCACCACGAAATTTTTCTTTTTCTTTTTCCTTTTCTTCACTGGTAAGTTTCCTACTCCCAATACATCAAAATCAGAACTCTGTTTCCCCCAGCATGCTGAATCCCATAATCATCCCTTTCTCTTTAAATGGCACCAGCAGCTACCCAAATGCTCAAGCCAGTAACATAGGTGTTATTTTTGTTTCAACTTTCCTGCTTACCACCTGACCTTAAATTTACCAGCAAATGCTTTGAGCTCTACCTTAAAATGCATCCAACATGCAACTGCATCTCATTACCTTCTTTGCCCAAATTCGAGATTAATCTGCCATCGTTTGCACCTACTCAAATTCTAATTTGTATTCATCTTTCTGCTCTTCTCTTCTGAACTCAATTTTACACACAGCAGCAGAGTGATCTTTTAAAAATGTAAATCAGACCACCTCACTTGCTTTTTCAAAACTCTCCCATGGCTGCCAGCACATCTGGAAAAAATCCAAACTGTTTGCATAGCTTCTAAATCCTACATGAAATCTCTACTTCCTAAGTCCCAGACATCCTATGCTGCCTGCATGTACCTGCCCCTTTCACCCACCACAGGTCCTCCTGCCCAGCACCAGGAGCTTTCCAGTGGTTTCCTCCAACACTGTCAGGTGTCAGGGACTTTGCACTGGCCACTCTCACTGATTGAACTCTCTGTCCCCAGGTGGTCATTAGTCAGGGCTCTCCAGAGAGGCAGAACCAATAAGATATGTATATAAAATTAAGAGAGGGAACTTATTAGGGGCATTGGCTCATGCAAGTATGACTGCTAAGAAGTCCCACAATAGGCTGTCTGCAAACTGGATGCTGGCAGCGTGGTTCAGTTCAAGTCCCAAAACCTCAGAACCAAGGAAGTCAGTGGTATAACTCTTGGTCCAAAGCCAAAGGTCTGAGAGCCCCAGGGTGGCACTGGTGTTAAGTCCTGGAACCCAAAGGCTGAAGAATCTTGAGATCTGACATCCACAGAAGGAGAAAAGAGTGTACCCCAGTTTACCTTTTCCCTCTGTTTTTGTCCTCTTTGTGGCCTCCAGCAGACTGGAGGGTGCCCGATCATACTGAGGGTGGGTCTTTGTCACCCAGTCCACTCAGGCTAACACACTAATCTCCTCTGGAAACACCCTTCTTATAGACATACCCAGAAATAATGCTTCCCCAGGTTTCTAGCTATTCCCTAATCTAGTTAAGTTGACACCTAAAATGAACCTTCCTGTTCATTTAGTTTACTCTTCTCCAGTTGAGTCTCTGTTTAAAAATTGATTCTTCAGAGGGGTCTTCCATGAGGACACCACATCAAATAACATTACCGCCATCCTGGTAGGTAATTTCTTTTCATATGCATACTTAATTTTTTTCCTTAGCACCATCACTGCCTTAGGAGATATCTTCTTATCACTTATTTATGTATTTCTCTGTAACTAGAATGTCAACTCAGGGAGAGCAGGACTTTTTTCTCATTTACAGTGTTGGCATATAGTGTGTGCTCAATAAATACTTGTGGAATTGCTAATCATAGCATTATTAAGGGATTTCAGAACCAAAACAAAAGGGGATATTGTCCAAGGAGACTTGCATCCAAGGAGTCTTGCATTCTTGGGATTTTTGTTAAACAATTAACAGAAAATGAGACACGGCATTATCCTGATGAATGCTAAAAAGGAAGAAATCTAGTTCCTGTCCTGTTTGCCTGGTACAGACTTGTGTTTCTCATTCTTAGTTTTTTCTTTCATTTCAAGAAATTTTTGTTGTATTCAATATTGACAATTATAATTGTGTCTATTTGTGGGGTACCAAGGGATGCTGTGATAACGTATACAATGTGGATTGATTGAATCAAGCTAATTAACATATCCATCACCTCAAATATTTATTATTTATTTGTCCTGTCTAACTGAAACATTGTAACATTTGATTAGCATCTCCCCGTTCCTTCCACACCCAGCCCCTGTTAACCACCATTCTGCTCTCTGCTTCTATGGGTCCAATTGCTTCAGATTTTACATGCTCCCCATTTTAAAATAAGGATACAGATACTTTGGACTCAAGGCCAAATACAGAGTGTTGCTTTAAATAAAAACACCAGGATGGAAGCAGTTGTTGCAACTGATGGCTGACTACCAGATGCTGTATTTCTCACTAGTATCATAAGACCAAAGATAAAGACATATCTACGTCCCACCAGCTCAAGTACTACCTCACTGACTTGCCCATGAACAATAACCTGCATGGATCTCCCTGGGAAGAGAAGTTTTAAAAAGCAAAGAACTTCCAAAGTCACAGGGAGCTACTTTCAGAAATTTTATTTTATTTCCTAGTGCTATTACGATTATGACGATGATGGTGTCTATCCATCATTTTTAACATGCATTATTAGTAGCATAATACATAGATTTATATTTATGACCACTTAGTAGTCAAGTTGGTTATTTAAAATAGTACAAATAACCTAAACTGAAATAATTAGATGGACTTCTATTTTGTATCATGGGTGGAAAAGTTAATTACGTCTGTTCAGTTCACATACCTTTTATTAGCTGGTAGAAGGAAACGGAGAAAAGAAATTGAATTTTTATGCATAAATGATTACTAACAATTTAGAAGACTGAAGTGAGATTTTGGTTTTTATTTATAGTTATTTCTTTCCTTCTCACAACTATTTTCTCCCGTTTCGTGATTCTAGAATAGTTTATTTTTCTTCAATTACATTATTATTAAAAAAAGAAACAGGTTTTAGTA
>NW_007729211.1:66067-67521 GCF_000696425.1 Galeopterus variegatus | reverse complement strand
TTTAACCATTACATTTCAGCTTTAAAGACTCAGTTAAGATGTCACCTATGAAGCACAGAAATAAAACAAACATGAGAACCACATAGTGAGAACTCAATTGTAAAGCTTCCTTTTCTCCTTAATCTTATAAAAAATGCATAAAGCTCATGAAATGCATAAAATGTTTTACAATTTTTATGCAGAGAAGCAGCCTGCTGTGGTGGGAAGACTCATAAAGAGAAGTCAGAAGTCTTGGGGTTTGGTTTCACTTCTGCTTCTGAAAGGATATGTGGTCTGGGTAAGTTGCTAAGCCTCACTTGTTTTGTAAAATGAAGGGAGAAAATAGATTTCCTCAAAGGCTGTGACCTTTCTTAGAGTGTACTGTGCAAATTTAGCCAGGCCTAAGGCTGTGTTTGCATTATCAAAAACATATATGGTGGAAAGAAGAAAATAAATACAATAAAGGAGGTTTGATTGTGAAACAGTGATGTATCCTAGACTTAGAAAAAGAAAAAGTAATAATTACAAGGTGTGTCCTATCGGGTCCATACATCATCTCATAAGTCTGCTTGAGTCTCATCTGATATATTTCATGACAGTGAATTTGGCCAACAATCAGCAGCCAATACAACCTTGAAGGTTAGAAATTAATCTGCAAAAATTGATAAGATACTGTGATTTCATGACTTGTAAAAAGTCAACCAGTCATCTAACTAATTTAAAAATCTTATTTAAACATCCCTTTCTCACTGACTATAAGTCCACATTATTCAAATGCTTTTAAATATAGTTCTTAATCCTTTCTTGTTCTTTTATGAATGAGTTAAATAAAATGTTGGCAGGCACAAACAAATAACTTGGTTTGAAAATTTGTACTTTAACAATATTCTTGATCCACTTAGCGCTAAATGCCATTTAGACTCCATTCACTAAATAAATAAATCAACCCATTGTTTTAGCATAATGATGCTTTGGCATGATGTCATTTGCCTTATTGTTATTTTTTTGTTTGTTTTTTAACACATGGCTGTCTAAGTGTTATTCCCTAAACACATCAGGCAGCCCAGATGCCAGGGCCATTGTTGTGGTTGTCTTAGGTATGGGTTTGCCTGGTCTCTCTTTTTTTTTTTATTTATTTTATTTTGTCAATATACAATGTGGTTGATTATTGTGGCCCATCATGGAAACCTGCCTCCCTCCTCCCTCTCCCCCCTCTTACCCAACAATGTCCTTTCTGTTTGCTTGTCGTATCAACTTCAAGAAATTGTAATTGTTATGTCTTCTTCTCCCCCCCCCAGTTTTTTTTTTTTGTGTGTGTGTGTGTCTGTTAATTTATTTATTTATTTTTAGCTCCCATCAATAAGTGAGAACATGTGGTATTTCTCTTTCTGTGCCTGACTCATTTCACTTAACGTAATTCTCTCAAGGTCCATCCATGTTGTTGCAAATGGCAGATTTCATTCGTTTTTATAGCT
>NW_007729211.1:64364-65697 GCF_000696425.1 Galeopterus variegatus | reverse complement strand
TGCAATTGTTTGAGGAATCTCCATACCATTTTCCATAGAGGCTGCACCATTTTGCAGTCCCTGGTCTCTTTCACAGTGCTGGGAGTTTGTCTTTCTGAGATCTTGACCATGATACTGAGATGCAACAGCACCTACTCTGCAAACAGCATGAGTCTTGATTCTGTCCTCCTGCATTGCAGGAGGAAAAGGGCTATCATAGAGAATTGGAGTGGATTCCTTCTCTGTAAGGGGAAAGCACTAGCTTAGCTTTATGGCAATTCCCCGCCAGCAGTGCTCAGCCATCTGTGAGAAGCATTCTCTTACTGGGTTGTGAAGTGTACATTCATTATTAGCTTCCCCATTACTGAATCACAAAAATTCACTGTCCACCAACAATCCAAGAGCTTTGTAGTGGTAGCACGGAGCACTACCACTCTAAAGCAAAGAAAAATATTTTGCTTATAATTGGGGACCCTTGACATTGGTTTCTGCTCTGTAGAGTTGGAGCTGGCTTCCCTGTTTTGAGAAAAGAAGTGAATTAGGTGCGACGTACTGGAATACAGCACATCATTAAGAACATGCTTCACCCTGGCTTCCTTAAAGGCTGATTTGAATGGTCAATGTGACACAGACTGAGTAATCATTGCATTTTGGTGGGGCCTTGACTATAGAATCCACCCGCCACTGCCAATTCAGTGTCATTCCAGTGACACAACTTTGCAATGTACTATCAGGCCAATCGATTTCATCTTCTCATTTAAAATCATGTGGCTCTTTAAAATGTTAAGTATATGTCCTAGTTTGAGCTTCCTTTCTTATCTGCTATGCTATGGACAAAGTAGAGTTCAATGTGGCATCACTAGTACCTAGTTCAATGTCTGCCCTGTACTGTGTACCTGACAAGTATGAATTAAGTTGAACTTAAATCTCTTTTCTATACTAATTGTTTGCATTTCCTCTCATCAATATCAGATTTCTCTACTTATCCTCTCTGCACTCTTAAGTCTCTTTTACTTAGGCACTCTCTGCCCAGGGGTGCCAACTTTGGATGTAATTTCTCATTTTGTACCTGTTTCTGTAGTCTATATTTATAAGTGTGTTGCAAAGGTTTTCAATTCAGGATGCTATCTTTAGCCCTCTCATTACTGAGTATAGTGCACAGTGTGTAATGGTCATTGCACATATTTTGTGATTGCATGATGTACTGATAAATTAATATAAGACAGGCTCAAGAGGAAATCAAGCTAATGTCAGAGATTTTGCATATTCTAACTAAAGAAGTGACTTTCATTTTCGAAGTTCTACTTTTCCTTTCTGATCCATTTTCTTTTTTTTTTTTTTTTTTCCTTTTTGT
>NW_007729211.1:59093-63364 GCF_000696425.1 Galeopterus variegatus | reverse complement strand
TATTTTGAGCTGTAAAATCTAGAGATTCTTTTCTTTTTTTTTTTTTTTTCCTTTTTGTCTTTTTCCATGTCCGGCAACGGATTGCAACCCTCAGTGTCGCCCCTGTACCAGACTGGGACCAGCAATGGGATCGCAAACCTCGGTGTTGCTCCTGCGCCTCACTCAGCCAGTGAGCGGGAACCGGTCTGTATGTGGGATCCGAACCCTCGGCGGGAGCGCTGCCGCGCTTCCCAGGCGGCACACTATAGCAGTGCGCCACCGGGCCAGCCCAATTTCTGATCCATTTTCAATTCACAGAATACTCCATATTTCCAGCTATAATTTTCTGAAGCTATGGACTTCAGCTAAAATCCTGTCTTTCTGGATAGAGCTAATTTAATATGCCTAAAGCGACACAATTTAACTGTGGAACACATGATTTGTATTCAATTGGCTCATGAGGGCAGTTTTTCAATGCAGAGAAATAGTGCCGGCAAGCGAACATTAGGAAGAGTGCTTTTCTGTTGGCTGGTTTCTACTGATTCTTCAGAATAGGGCATTTTCCTGTGATCCCTGCTGCAGGATCGAGGCAGATCTACATTTCATAGCTTACTCCTTTCAAATGGCCAATTTATTGCTCACTTCAAAAACTTGCCCTGTGTCACTTTCAAAACTAATTGGAATCTTTCATGTCCCAATGATTTTTATGCTATTGAAGTAGCTAAAAACTGGGTAACATGTCTTCTGTAACTCTGAGCACTTCTTATTTCTTGAGCACAGTGTGGCATTAGCAAACACAGCTATTTCACTTTCTAACACTTTGTAGCTATCTGAATGAAGGGGGTCTGATTTTGCAAGGAAAAACCCAGAAAATGCATCCCACATCAGAAGATAAACACAGACTGCCTGGAAACATTCCATATAAGTTTTAATGGAAAAGTTAAAAGCAAAACTATTGAGGTGATCTCTTAAAGCAGTTTTCTAAGTCACAAAATGCAAAGGGAAGTGCTACAGTTGCGGTGTGTGAATATGGAAGCTCAGAGCTCAAAATCCACAATACTACGGATTTCACAGAAGATCACATCATTTATTTAGGGAGATGTTTTACACTGTCAACTGTGTCCCTTTCAACTGTGTACTTTGGATGCTGTCAGTTCCCCTGACAGACACAAAAGTCATCTCCTCTCAGACAAGCCATAGAAGTGAGTACCTGCCAGGGACTGTCTGAGTTTTCAAGTTCTGGATGGAGCCCAGTATACTTGCATGTTCATAGAAATCATATCTTTAGACGAAGAGTTATAAAGTCAACCTATTTTCTTATCCATGGAATCAATAGTATTTCAAAAATCAGTGAATAATCCTGTCTCAGTAAAATGCTTCCTGTCATGTTTTTTTTTTTTTTTTTCCTTCTCTCTCTCCTGAGTGAACTGAGAATCCAGATCTGAGCAATTGCCAAGTACCTTTACAATTAAGCATTTTATAAAGCATTGATACTGGGCATAATTAATCCAATGGATTGCTTCTTCAGGTTTTTTTTAAAGGTATTGATAGCAAGTTGAATATTAGCAAGTCCGATTGTCTCTACTCTTGAAAAAGAGATGGGAGAGCAATGAATTTCTGTAAAACTTAACCCCACATGGATCGATCTTCTCTTGCACTGCTGAGTTCTCTGATAAGTCTCTAAGGACACACCTTAAGAACCCTCCATCTAGTTGTAAAGGACATCTACTGTGTGCCCCTGAAATCGCATGTTTAATAAGGCAGCTCAGAAAATTGACTGTTTATTGAAAGTATGTCACGCGGATGCTCAGGAAGGAGGAGAGAAACGTCCTGTGTGNGTAAAACTTAACCCCACATGGATCGATCTTCTCTTGCACTGCTGAGTTCTCTGATAAGTCTCTAAGGACACACCTTAAGAACCCTCCATCTAGTTGTAAAGGACATCTACTGTGTGCCCCTGAAATCGCATGTTTAATAAGGCAGCTCAGAAAATTGACTGTTTATTGAAAGTATGTCACGCGGATGCTCAGGAAGGAGGAGAGAAACGTCCTGTGTGCCTCGTGGGGTTAAATAGGTCCCCGAGCAACTGGAGCACTTTTGAATGTTCTTGCTGTCAGTTGCAAACCTGGCCATTTCATGACAGAGCAGGGTGACATGGTTCGGGGCTCTTTTTCTGTGCTTAAACTCAAAAACCAGAGACTTATGTTATTTCACCAAGTTATGGCAAGAAGAATCCTAGAGACAACTGTAAGTAATTTTTACAAATAGAGGATTGAAATCTCCAAGTTCTAGGAGACTTTCCCATGGCCACACTGTTAGGGAATGCTGGGGATGGTGTTAAGCCTACTCTCCCAAGCCAGGGGGTGCTTCATCATGCCACACCCCTGTTTTCCCCTAGGCATTAGTCTCATGTAATTCAAAAGAACAGTCCATTCCAACAATGCTTGTCTCCTAAAGTTGTCCACTTCTTTAAGTCAGTCACCTGTAGACTCCCCTCCACAGTAGTTTTGTTACTGAATTAGGCTCTTGGGTCCCAAAGTCACAGAAATGAACAATGCACCCAGCAGTAAAAAAGCCATTTTATTATAAGAGGAGATAGATTTATGCATAAGGGAGTTAGCTACCAAGAAGCTAGCCCCCACCAAGGGGGAGCTGTCCAGAGTACTTAAAAGGGAAAGGGGGCAAGGGATGCAGGCCAGCAATGTCATTCTGCACCTCTGGAGGTGATCCATTCTGTTCTTTTTGATTGCATCATGGGCAGATGCTCAGTTAGGGCTTTGGTCCTTGCACCTGCTCAGTAGTTCCAAGACGGTGGTGTACATTACTGCCATCCTAGGAGGGTCATTACAGCAGTCACGTTGAAGCTTTGTGTGCATGTGAGAACACCTAAAGCAGTCTTAAGGTTAATCTGTAACTTAATTTTTACAATTACAGAGAAAAGAAGGAGTGAATAGATAATAATTAGTTTTAAACAAGGCTAACACTTATATTTTAACAAGACTTGGGGAAGGGGTTTTTCAAGGGGAGACTAAGAGGATAATTTCTGTTCCCCTCTTATCTCAGCTTATTTTTTCAGGGTGGTTATGTCCTACTGGTCTCTTTTAGTTCCTTTTATCAAGGCCATGGAGTAATCACACACACTGGTTGGGTCTCATGACTGACGAGTGGAAAAGTAATAAAATTTCCTTTGCAGGAAAAATGTAGTCAGTTTGGTTCACAGGCACAGCCCTATCCTGTCTCAGTTTCAGAATCCAGAAGGAGAGATTTGGGTCAGCTTTAGAGCAGACCCAAGGCTCTCACATCTCTTCATGCTTGCCTGATTTGTGCCCATCATTCCAAGAGGGCATTTCGCTTCTGATAGTCTCTGCTTCTGATAGTCTCTGTAATGCCAAAGGAATCAGGGTTAGGGTTTTCTCTAATAAGATGTTACTTCCTGGTATACAAATATTCACCAAATTCCAGTGCTTATTAAACAAAATGGCAAACCTCTTAAGTTGATTTTTAGTCCTGGAGTCAAAAAGACCTTTCCAACTACTTTCTTAAATGAAGCCTCTTTTCATAAGCTGGTTACTGTTAGTCCCACATCTTCCCCTAACTTCCACTTTCTCCTGTATGTGAATCCTTCAAAATAGGAAGAATACACAGTATAAAAAGTCACACTCACCATCAGAGAGAGATAGACCAGAAGAGTGGGGAAGGGCAGGAGAGAGATAGTGAGAGAGCTCTCAAAACTGTTGTGAAATTGTGAGAGGATGCTTACACTCTCCCAAACAAAGAGCCTGGCAGATGAGGGTTTCCTATTTCTCATTCATACACGAGAGACTATGTCCCTTTACCTTTCCCTTGCATATTTTTTGACACATGTAAAAATAAAGACGAAAATATTATCCCCAACAGTCGCAAGCCAATTAAAAATACTCATATATGAAGAGCTATGCTTGGTAGATAAAATGATGTAGATGCTTGCTTTTGCAATAAATAAATGAATCATTCACTAAAGTTATTATCCAAAGAAAAAATATGTAATAACTTACCTACCTAGTTTTTTCTTTTTTAGTTATGAGACAAACAACAAATTGATTTATTTTTTATACAATTAACATTATTTTGACATCATAGAAACTGCATAATAAATCAAATGTAACATTTTGGCAGTGCTGTGAACATAACGCTGGATTCAATGTCTCACTTTTGGGCTTCAAATTATAAACAGTAGCATCAACAATATATTTTTTTAATGATAAATCAGACTTTATTAAAATTAATTTTGTTTTGAAAATGACTTTGTTAAG
>NW_007729211.1:53255-58812 GCF_000696425.1 Galeopterus variegatus | reverse complement strand
GCAATAAATAAATGAATCATTCACTGAAGTTATTATCCAAAGAAAAAATATGTAATAACTTACCTACCTAGTTTTTTCTTTTTTAGTTATGAGACAAACAACAAATTGATTTATTTTTTATACAATTAACATTATTTTGACATCATAGAAACTGCATAATAAATCAAATGTAACATTTTGGCAGTGCTGTGAACATAACGCTGGATTCAATGTCTCACTTTTGGGCTTCAAATTATAAACAGTAGCATCAACAATATATATTTTTAATGATAAATCAGACTTTATTAAAATTAATTTTGTTTTGAAAATGACTTTGTTAAGAGAATAAAAAGACAAGCCACAGACTGGGACAGAATATTTGCAAAACACATCCAGCAAAGATCCAGTACCCAAAATATATAAAGAACTCTTAAAACTCAGTTAAAACACAACCAACCAACCAAAAAATGAACCAAAGATTTGGAAAGACATCTTGCCCAAGATACACAGTAGCAAACATGCATATGACAATATGCTCAACATCCTATGTTATCAGGGAACTATAAATCAAAATAACAGTGAGGCATCACCATATACCTACCAGAGTGGCTAAAACCCAAAACACTGACACCACCCAATGCTGACAAAAAAGTGAAGCAATAGACACTCTGGTTCATTACTGATGTGGATGGAAAGTAGAACGGCTGCTTTGGAAGACAGTCTGGCAAGCTCCTACAAAGGTAAATATGGTCTTACCATATGTTTAGTTATTGCATCCCTAGGTATTTACCCCAATGAATTGAAAACTGAGGTCTACACAAAAATATTCACATAAACATGTTTAGTAGCATTATTCATAACTGCCAAAAACTAGAAGCAACCAACATGTGCCTTTAAATACATAAAGGATAAATTGTGCTATATCTGTACAATGAAATATTATCCAGAAAATTAGCTACCAAGCCACAAAAAGATTTGGGAAGACCATAAATGCATATGGCTCAGTGCAAAAAGCCAGTCTGAAATGGTTGCATACAACATGATTCCACGTAAATAACATTCTGGAAAAAGAAAAACTATAGAGACAGTAAAAAGGTCAATGGTTGCTAGAAATTTAGGGGCTAGAGAGGGAATAGCAGAAAGGGAAAAGTGATTAATAGGTGAAGCATGGGAGATTTTCAGGACAATAAAACACCCTCATGTGATATTGTGATGGTGCATTTGTCAAAAGCCATACAACTTTACAACACAAAGACTGAACCCTGATGTAAGAAAAGACTTTAATTAATAATAATGCATTGCTTCATCAATTTTTGTTGTCATCAAATGTAATATATTGGTTCACCAATTGAAACAAATGCACTACACACATTCTTGAATAGCATCAAGAATGTTACAATTTCTGTATAGTGTTATTATTTAAAAATTCACAGTGATATAAAAGTTCACAGCAGTAGGAACACATCACCATTTCACTCTCTTGAGCAATACAAAAGTTCCTTGCATTGACTGTGATAAACTTGTAGGCCTCTGGTACTTTGACATCGAAGCTTCGAGAGAAGTAAGAAAGGAGAGATTTCTTATAAAATCCTTAATGAAATGGTTTCAGACATATGAGAATTAAAGAAATTCATAAAGCTTGAAGCTAGGCTTCATCCTCATGTGGAAGAAACCCAAGGGGAAAATACTCCCAAAATACTCAGTACAGGTCAATGAACTAATTAAGCTATAATATTTCTCATGTATCATCTTTTATTCACCCAACAATGGAGGTCTCTGCAATTTTGGGTTTCCATGTTATGATTGTAGGGGCTGAGCATGTCCTGAGTCCACTCTCCTTTTTTTATTTATTTTTTCTTTTTTAAAGAAAATTCTTTTCAAACAGCCTTTCAGCAAAGAATAAAGACAACCCAGTGAGATATTTGACAGATGGAAACCCAGATGCAAAGAAGTCACAGGAGTCACAATTTCAATGGAAATGAATGTGGTTGTGCTCCCAGGGGTAGAGATTAAACCACTGAACCATAGCACTGAGTGCCCAGATAAAAGAATCAGGTTAATTTCAGTTCCACAGAGATGAAAGCAAAATTCAGAATCTGCCAAATAGACAGGCAAAAAATCAATAAAGAAATCGTCTGTAAATTCAATATTCTCTATTCTCAAAATACCCAGCTATGAGATTAAAATTTGCCTTCATTAGAATACATAGAAGATATTTCTTCACCATTGTTCTAAGAAGAGAATAAATGTTAAAAATATATGTCTTAAAAATTTTTTTCTTTAATCATTTTCTATTATACCAATTGCAAAATGCCTCCCCTATTTCTGTGTTCAATAAATGCATAGGAGGAAACAATAAGAATTATAAAATCAGCATCCACACCAAGGCTCTTTTAATCTCAAATTGAAACATATTGATTTTTACCATTAAGTAGCAACCAAACAGTTTATTTTGTGCCAAGAAACTGTTTCTTAAATTTAATTTTCTTTCTTTCTTAAATGCCAAGAGTAAAATTTACTTGAAGTAAGTAATTCATTACTGGAATCATCATCTCTTGGCATTTTGACATAATAAAGTATGTACTTCGTAATAAATATGTCAATCCTAGAACTTTTTAAAGAGTACATGTTTTAAATCATGTGCAAAAAATAGAGCCCCACAACATTTTCATTAGTTATATATTTGAAGCATTTAATGATCTCAAGCTAGAGGTAGAGAAAACCCCGGCTTCCTTAAAACAATCTTTAAGCTTAACTTTAGTCATAAATACTACATGAATAAACACAATCTCTGAATAAATATATTTATTCCAAATCCCTTTCACAGTCCCTGGTATGTGATATGTACTCAATAGACACTTATTAAAAATTATATTGCCTCCTAGAGACACAGATGGGGAGAGGTGGCATTTAGGAAAATACTATGTACGGAGATGTGTGGTTTTGTGTGATACTGACTAGTAAGCCCAGTGGTAAAGCTTTCCAGATAACTTTCTAAAGCCAAAGGAGATAGGAAACTGTATTTCCCTTTTGCAGTTGGGGAGACAGACAGTGAAGCTTAAGCCACATAAAAGGAAATAGTAAAATTTGTATCTGAGTTATCACAAACCCGTGTTTAATAAACATATGTCACTTTCTCTGTTAAATCTCTGTGTGTGTGAGAGAGAGTCACTACACCTACAATTATCTGATGAAAACAATATAAAAGACATATGTATGGATAATATCCTCAATAATAAAAATAGCCTTCCAAGGATTTGTATTTAGTACTTATTTCTTTAACAAATTCTTATTTTAAATTCCCAGTTTCTGCTTTGTTAAAAACAGGACTCGAGTTTTCAGAAACAAACAAACAAACAAACAAAAAGTAAGATTATTTTTTAGCTGAAAGCTTGTGATTGCCTCATTCTGCAGGACTTAGAGAGTCTTGCTCACTGCTAGGTGGGCCGAATCTCTGTGAATAAATAGGTTAAGGTGCCTAAGGGATAAATAATGCTCTAAAATCTTTTAAACCCTGTGTAACTATTTCAAGGATCACATAGCAAGTTGCACATTCGACAAGTGTTTCTCTTTCTTGTTGCACTCTGCTGACTTTTAAACAGACCCCAGGCAAAGAACACTAGGTGCATCCTTTCCACATCTCTCTTAGACGAATAAAAGCAGGTCTCTTTCCCCAGTGTGCTTTTGGGTGATTTATCTCCTTCTTCTAAATACTAGTTTTATATAAGGTAGATTTAAGGATGACATAAAGAAAAAAAAATAGAGAGTCTGTGAGAGACAAAACAAAATTGGACTGGAGTTAAGTGAGGAAACCCAGCGGTGTGACAAATTAACACAAATATATTTTGATTCTACAATGGGCGAGGCGTTACCTTGTGTTTCCAAATCATCACTGTACACGGGAACTCCTGTTCATGCTCTATTTTGCTTTATAAACTTTACTATTAGGTAACACCAAGTGTCAAATCAAATCAAAGTTAGATCTATGATTCCCTGATAGTTTAGGAATCAGACTATCAGGGAATCATAGATCTAACTATTACCAAATTTTAATAATAATGCAAAGGATACAGGCAATGACAAGAAACAGAAAAAAAAATGGAGAAATCTGAGACCACCCACGCAGGTCCCCTTTCTTCTTTCATTGGCACATGCTTTATTTCTAAATTAATATGGGAGGGTCTAATAGATGCACTGGGGCATCACTTACACAAAATAAGCCATTTTGGCATTCGTCATTTTCTTTTAATACTCCATTAACCTAGGTAGACCAGGTACATCCTGCTAAAAGCATCTCAGAGATAAGGACTCCCCTGCTACCACATATCGTTAGTGGATGCCAGTAGCATGTTTGCAAGAGTTTTGGACCAAGTCATCTCTTTCTTTCTTTCTTTCCCAGGGATTGCCTATATCGAGAGAAAATAGATTGTAAGCTATTAGGAATAAAAAATTCCCAAAAGTATTTTTTCCTACTCTCTTTTCTCTATTCTCTCACACTCACTTAATACTTCCATCACCAGATGTGTGGGGATTATTCTCCACACACCAAACAAGCAATCGGTTCTGTGGCAGACACCAGCTAGGTGTCCTCTAATTCAATTCTGACACTATCGACCTGGAGATAGCATCAGATACCCCAGGTTGAGGGCTCAGTCCCACAACACTGTCCCCAACCTCAGGTCCCAGCCACAAGTCCAGGCCTCTGTAAACACTGACCCACTGTGTATAAATCAGGGCTCCCATGTTCCCTCCTCAGGTTGAATTAATGTGCTAGAGCAGCTCACAGAACTCAGAGGAACATTTTACTTACATTTACTGGTTTACCATAAAGGATATAATACAAGACACAGATGAACAGCCAGAGGAAGAGACACGTAGGACAAGCATGTTGGAAGGGGTGCAGAGCTTCCATGCACTGTCTGGGCATGCCACCCTCCAGGAACCTCCACAAGTCCAGCTCTCCAGAACCCAGTCTTTTGGGGTGTTTTGGAAGTTTCAGTACATAGGCACGATTCATTACATCATTGGCCATAGTGATCTACTTAGCCCCCAGCTCCTCTCCCTCCCCAGAGGTTGGGGGAAGGGGCTGAAAGTTCCAACCCTCTAATCCTACCTTGATCTACCTGTGAGGAGCCCCCATCCTAAAGCTGTCTAGGAGCCCCCAGCCATCAGTCATCTCATTAACACACAAAAGACACTCATTACTCCTGAGATGCCAAGTGCATTAAATGTCTGGAAACAAAGATCAAATATGGATTTGGTTCCCATACATATGTTTGACAAATACGTGTGTCAGGAAGGAAGAGCAAACATATATTACACAATAACACACAGGTCTTCCATTAACCCTTTCTTTTCAAACCATAAAAAAAACTCTTACCTCTTACAAGTTGGAAGTTTGCATTTTTTTCTTATTGTAAAATAACTGTACAGATGTAACAAATTTGAAAATCAGAAAAAAAATATTGAACTTTGAAAAGTAAAAAAAAAAATCACAGTTCTATATATAGGGATAGCTGGTAATATATGTCCTCCAAAAATTGTGTGTGTGTGTGTGTGTGTGTGTGTGTGTGTGTGT
>NW_007729211.1:51553-52291 GCF_000696425.1 Galeopterus variegatus | reverse complement strand
TGTGTGTGTGTGTGTGTGTGTGTGTGTGAGAGAGAGAGAGAGAGAATTTGCTTTTCACTTACCATTATATCATGATCATTATTTCTGCCATCAAACCATATTGCATGATGTTCCAATGTATAGTCTTTCATCTGTCATCTTCTCTGTCAAAATTTAGTTAGTTTCCAATATTTATTTGTTTATATAACACTTTAATGAAGAATTTTAATCATATTTCTTTGGGGACATCTGATTATTTTCATTTGATAAATTCCTATATGAAATATGCACAAAGAAGGGATTTTAACTAAATATTATAGAATGTTTGTATAAATTTACACCACCTCTAGAGTATGGTGGTGCTATTTCATTATAGCTATTCAATAATCATATATTATTTTTGGGAAATACCTAAAATCAGAGTGTTAACACTATACTAATTTCTATTTATTTGATTATTAGTATGGTAAAATGCTTCAAATATATATTTTCAGTCTTATGTTTAATGAATGTGAATGATTATCTTAGACATGGTTTAACCTAAAAGCTCCTTGAAAATCCTTCCTCATTTTTATCCTAATTTGCAAGAACACCTCATATTTAAGAATAATATTAACATTTTAATAAGTAATAACTTATAATGTTATATCATAAATCTTCATAATAGTACATATTAGAATAAATTTTTCATGCTTTTATTATTTATTTATTTATTTATTTTTGTCTTTTGTCTTTTTCCATGTCCGGCAGCGGATCGCA
>NW_007729211.1:23883-51434 GCF_000696425.1 Galeopterus variegatus | reverse complement strand
GGAGCGCCGCCGCGCTTCCCAAGCGGCGCACTTATCCAGTGCGCCACCAGGCCGGCCCTTTGCATGCTTTTACATAGTCAGTATTATATAACTGTATATAATGTATGTATCATAAATTAATTATTATACACTTTATGTAATATATTCTACATAAAACATATCACTTTGAAATAAATTCTGCAAAAGTTTTTCTACTTCAATAGCTGTTTAATGGATTCCTGTGGTTTTTATTGTATGTTTATTTTCAAATTTTTATATGTTGAAATATATAATTTTATACTTCATCCTTTTGAATTTATACTTCAAAATCCTTCCAACTCAAATAGCATATAAACATTATACTTTTCTTTGAGTTGTATCATTCATGAATTTATATATGATTCATCCTTTTTGCTATTAATTCTTTGGAAATAATTTGAGTGCTCTTAGCTAGGGAATGTTTTATCAGTAGCCTTATCTTATAATAATTCATTAGTTTTTTGTAACAATACTATCTGTAAGAGATTACCCCTAACTTATAAAATCTTATCTTGTGTGTGTTTTGGGATTTTTTTCTATTCCATTTCTATCTGTGCAGCAGTTCTCCAGTACTGATAGTCATTGCTTAATAAAATATTCAATATTTAGTATCAAAAATTTATTATTACTTTCATTTTCCAAATATTCTTATTTCTTTTTAACTCCATTTTTTGTCCAGAAATTTAGAATTCCTTGGATATGTTCTTCTCATTTTTATCACCATTGTGATTTTGTTTGAACTTCCATTATATTTCAGAATCAATTTGAGGTGAAAAATTACAAAAGGAAAACAGTATCTGTTGACTCTGGGTGGGCTCTGATTTCGTCTTGAAGGTAAAGCTGGTTTCCTGTCAAAGGGAAGAGTTGAATGAAAATTGGGAGGTTATAAAACAACATAAATTTAAAATCATAAGTTATTTTCCCAAAGTAGGCTGAAGGTGCTTATCCCAACTCTCAATTATAAAGTAGGGGAGAGGGAAAAGTTGGGACTGATTTTTTTTTTAATAAAAGTCTGCATTCTAGATCCCAAACCTCTCCCCTTCCTGTGTGGAAGGTGGAAGGCACAAGAAATAGACTCTCAGATGATTACGAACTTGATGGTGTGTGTGTGTGTGTGTGTGATAGAAGGGGGAGAGAGACAGATATTATCCAGGAAATATTAAGCCCTAGCTGAGGGGGTGGGTATTTCATTTCATTACATCAAAAAAGGTACTGCATCCCAGAAGGGAAAAATATCTTTTTCAGGTAGAGACCCAGCACACAGATAAAAAAAAAAAAGTCATATATATTTCAAAATTTTTGCAAGAAAATTAAGAATAATGCTTTTTTATTTTATTTAAGGAAAAAGGCATTTTAAAAATTATAAAAATATGACTGTGAAACGTAAAATTAATTTTACTATGTTAAGATTTTTTGAAAACTACTATTTATCAAGATGCTGTAGAAAATAAAGATATCTTTAACACATATCACAAGCAAAATATTGGTTTCCAAAATGTGTTTTAAACAACTGTAAATTAATAAAATGGGCAAAAATATAAACATGAAATCTGCAAAGAAGTTAACAAGAGTATTCAATAAACATATGAAAACATGATCAATCTCGATAATGGTCGCAAAAACTGAAATTACTCCCAAAGAAATTAGTATTATTTATGTACTGGCTTTAAAGCAAAATTTGTGATAGTGCTAAGTGTCTGCAGGTTGCATAGCCCCCAAATCATCATATACTGCAGGAGGGAGGCTATCTTGGTATCTCCTTGTTGCAGACAGAATCATAATCTAGCATTATGTAAAAGAAATCACACATATATACCAGGAGATATACACAATATTGCTCATAACAGCATTGTTAGTAGTTAGAAGGATTATAAGCAATCTGGATTCCATCAGTGGGGAAATAGATGAATAAGTTATAGTATATTTATAAACGAAAGACTCAACAGGACAAAGGAACAAATGAAAGCCACAAATTTAACATGTACGAATACTTTTCAAAAGAAAAAAAAACTTACTTGAGATGACATATAATATAAGGCTATTTATAGAAGATTTAAAACAGGAAAAGGANGGTCGCAAAAACTGAAATTACTCCCAAAGAAATTAGTATTATTTATGTACTGGCTTTAAAGAAAAATTTGTGATAGTGCTAAGTGTCTGCAGGTTGCATAGCCCCCAAATCATCATATACTGCAGGAGGGAGGCTATCTTGGTATCTCCTTGTTGCACACAGAATCATAATCTAGCATTATGAAAAAGAAATCACACATATATACCAGGAGATATACACAATATTGCTCATAACAGCATTGTTAGTAGTTAGAAGGATTATAAGCAATCTGGATTCCATCAGTGGGGAAATAGATGAATAAGTTATAGTGTATTTATAAAAGAAAGACTCAACAGGAAAAAGGAACAAATGAAAGCCACAAATTTAACATGTACGAATACTTTTCAAAAGAAAAAAATACTTACTTGAGATGACATATAATATAAGGCTATTTATAGAAGATTTAAAACAGGAAAAGGAATATTAAAGAGCATGGTGATACATACTTTTGTTTTAGTGAAAGTTCATACTTTGACTAAATGTACAGGAATTGATAAATATTACATTCCAATAGTGATTCCCTGCCAGAGAGTTACTGGGAGGAGATGAGAGAGTAAATACACCATGAATGTCTCACTGTGGTGGGATAGTTTATCCATAAGCTCTATGTCTCATTTCAGCACTTGTTTTAATATTTTTCCCAGGCTCCATTCATACCAGCTGGAAAATTCCACATGGCCCTGGAGAGCTGAGTCTTTGAGGAATAACCTCCTGTGTGTTTCTCAAGGAACCTGCAGAAGTGTCATTCGGTTCATCTGATGCCAACTAACATCCTGTTTTACTGAAAAGTTGAAGCCTGCTGGCTTGAAACATGATGGTTTCCATTCCCAGAACTTCTGCCACTGGTCCTTAGAAGTCTCTAGCCCCCCAAATCGACAGGAACCCTGTCCTGCTGAACTGTTTCAAGCAGTTTCTTTAGAGTCATTCTTCTGTCCTAGTTAGTAAAGATAAACCTTCCTTTACTTCACATTTCCTTGTTTGAAACAACTCTTTATACATTTTTGTATCTTATTTCGTAATAAATACATAGAACTTCTAAAATAGAACGGTTAACAGTTCCCTTGGGGATCGTTCCTTTGGTGGGGAGGGGTGTTGAGACAGGGATAGATTCTGATTTCCTTCTGCTTTCTTGCTCTCACATTTTCCCAAAGCTCCCCCTCTTGTGCCGTCATGTGACCGTCTTGGTGTCTCTTCCTCTCAAAGCAAACACAACCTCCTCCAACTTGCAGCCCAGGCCCGGAGGAGCTTTTGATCAGCTACCATAATATGAAGGCTGTGGATGTTTGGATAGATGATCTTGATGGCTGCAAGTTCAGGTCTCTTTCCTAGGGATGTCGACTCATCTTTAAGTTTTCCTATTCATTCCCCATTAGACTTTTTTTTTCCTTCTGTATTTTTTTTATTTAAACATAATTCATTGTATGTATCTTTTGGGTACAGCATTGAATACCAATACCTTTGTACAATATGAGATGCTCAAATCAGGATAATTACTACACCTATCATTACACAATGTCTTCATTTTTTGTGGCCCTTTCCCAATTTCTAGCTAACTCCCCTCTCCTCCCCCTTTCTCACCTCTAATAACCACAGTTCTCTTCTCTCCATTTGAAAGTTCAAGGAATTATTGTGATTGTGGTATCTTTCTTTCTTTTTATTTATTTGTTTATTTTTTTAGCTCCCATTTATGAGTGAAAGCACGTGGTATTTCTCTTTCTGTGCCTGGCTTATTTCACTTAACATAATTTTCTCTAAATTCATCCATGTTGCTGCAAAAGGCAGAATTTCATTTTTTATGGCAGAGTAGTATTCCTTTGTGTACATATACCATGTTTTCCTTATCCAGTCATCAGTGGATGGACATTTAGGTTGGTTCCAACTCTGAATGATTGTATATACAGCTGTGATGAATATGGGAGAGCAGGGGTCCCTTAGACATGATGTTTTCCATTCCATTGGGTATATACCCAGCAGTGGGATTGCTGGATCTGATGGCAGTTCTATCTCTACTTGTTTGAGAAACTTCCATACTGTTTTCCATTAGACTTTTTCTGTGGTGTAGTAGGAGTGGAAATATAACACTGAAAAGATTGTGAGGGACCTATTTCTTTAGTGTGACAATGTAGGAGTAGGGGGAAATGTGAAATCCTTACTAATCTAAGTGTCTGCAATAGAAATGTTATGTACTGTACCAGCCTGCAAGTGAGAAACTCTGCGTTAATGCCCTGGCAATGCTAACCTTGTCATTAGATTTAGGTCTTAAACCATTTCCTACAGGGCTGTTCACTGCAGTTTATTGTTGAATCCTCTCAGCTCCAGATGCAACATGGTGAAGTGTGAAATGGTCAGTTATAATTGGGTAAACAAAATCACTTGGATAAATATTGCTAAACTGTGTGGCTAGCTGTTTAGCATTCATTTCTCTTTATCTCTGGATGGGGGTATATGGAGTAGAAGAAGGATCTGGCACCTTAGGAAGGTGATTTTGTGAACAAATTCACAGTTACTAAGACCAAGGAGACCTCATAAGTCAATTTCATGCTGAGTTCTCTAAAACCATTTTCACATCAAATATTTCATAACTTTCCTACTTTGCAAATACCTTTGAAAGTTCGAATTACTGTGAGCTAGACCTTACATGATTTTTACCCCTTAATCCCTTTTGGGAATTAATTTAATCTGTGAAAACACTCTCAAACATTGATACTGTTGAAAATAGATTCAGAAAGGAATATCCAGAACATAATTTTAAATGGCTTTTAATGCATAGCCCTGAAGCTTGAAATACATCTCATAATTTGATGCATAGCCTATGTTTGCTGAAATATCACTTATAAAATCTTTGAATCCTGCATTGACTGAGGGCTCCATTAAGTATCTTACTTAAGATTCTCTGGCTGATAATGTTATTAAAAAGTGTTTTTCTTGTGCTGTATGAGTAATATTTCTGGAGTATTTTATTCCTTTTAGGTCATAGAAGATAGGAAATTCTGACAGTGTAGACCGGTATTTTGGGGGATATCCGGCTGCAATTAGAATTTTATTTGGGGCTAATTTTATCAAAGATTGGGAAACAAATGAACTTTCTCCTTGCAAATCTATTCATTCTTCAAGCATTAATCTGTCATCCTTCAGACACACTCAGCTAGTAATCTTTGTAGGTTTTATGGAGTTCAATGGCCGGGGACACTAGGAATGTAAAAACTTGATGCAAACCACAACTATCATGTGCTTAGTCTTGCAATAGAGACTTGTGAACAAGCAAAAATGGTGAATAGAAGTTGCTTTTCCAATTTGTTGGCTGGTGTGCCTCACCTCCTAAGCCTGAGTTCAATTACTCTAGCTGAGAGTGATACAAACTGTGAAGACTATTCTAATACAGGGGTGAAGAAATGGAGGGGGGGAAAAAGCAGAGGAAAGGAGGGACAGAGGGAAGAAGAAAGGGAAGACAGAAAGAGACAGAGAGATTAGATATGAAGCTGCTTGGTGGATGACCATCCTCCTGAAGTGAAGACCAGAGTGAGATAAGAAGCACCCTACTGATTCTTGCTTTTTCTTATCTGTCAAGAAAGTCCTGCTGCTAATTACTTGGATGCTAAGATGTTAAAAGGTTAGTCCCAGGGTCTCTGTGTTTAAATACGACGCCTTTTAAGTACACTAAAAAAACTCAAGATATGATCAAATATATCTTAAATGCTGTCAAGAAAATTTTATTTTTGTAGAGCAAGAATTGAACCTCTTTTGAAAATATAATCTAGTTTTGAATGTTTACGTCATTACCCACCTGCGATCATTTCTGATTGTTTAGCCAGCAACAAATAGGCTATACTGACATGAATTTGTGGCCGAAAGAATTACTTCTGCAAACATTGTGTACAAATTATGTGCAAAGAAGTGTGAGTGTGTGTGTATGTAAACGTGCATGTGGACATGTAGGGTTTGGAAAAAGAAAAACAATAATATTTTGTCATTTTCTTCCAATATCATCTGTTTGTACAGGATAAAGGAAATATGTAAGGCTTATGTCCTTTAGAGTATGGAATTATGTCCCTTGAAATTATCTTTGCATTTCAAATAGTTTTTTGTGCATAGGTGACTTAACCTTTCTTCAGCTAAAAAAATGTTGAGGGCCGGCCCGGTGGCGCACTGGATAAGTGCGCCGCTTGGGAAGCGCGGCGGCGCTCCCGCCCGAGGGTTCGGATCCCACATACAGACCGGTTCCCGCTCACTGGCTGAGCGAGGTGCGGGAGCAACACCGAGGGTTGCAATCCCGTTGCCGGTCCCCGGTCCGGTACGGGGGCAACACTGAGGGTTGCGATCCGTTGCCGGACACGGAAAAAGACAAAAGACAAAAAAATAATAATAATAAAAAAAAAATAAAAAAATGTTGAAATATAGAAGGGCTAAAGCTTGTTTTATTAAAATATAGATATTTTAATTTAAAAATCTGATTTTTAAAGGCAAGATGAGTAATTTAAAAAATAAAAAAATGTTGAAATATAGAAGGGCTAAAGCTTGTTATATTAAAATATAGATATTTTAATTTAAAAATCTGATTTTTAAAGGCAAGATGAGTAATTTAAAAAGTAAAGAAAGTCTTGAATTGGGATATGGCTTTCCTTTTTTTTTCTGTTTCTGGAAACAGGCTACCATTTATTTCTCTTTATTTATAAGAAAAATTGTTATATTTTATAAACTACAAACTTCACATTTAACAAACATATTTGAACATGAAGAAAGTAATTTTGTCCTACCATGAAGTAAGTTTTGTACTGGTCGAAGACTATTCTTCTGACATAACAATTTTGTGAACATTTTTAAAGGTGAAAATTACATTGTCAAACTCAGAGCAGGCCACAGTTCAGCAAAAAGCTAGTGTGGTTTCCTGACCACTAATCGAACCAATTTAGATAATGTACATCTATGAGCCAGTTAATTTTGCCAAGAGGTTAGAACTTTCAATAATGCCTAGTTCTATGACAGAATCAATAATCTCACATACCATGAAATAAAGTGTGAGAAAAATGGTATTATCAAAACAAAAAATGTGTGCTGTTTCTCAGTAAGGTAAATGGACACTAGGTAGAATTAGCAGAATATTTGGGAACACATGTCTGTGTATCCCAAACAAAAAATGAAAACTTTGGTTTTATAAAAAGAAAGGTTAAGAAAGTAGTTAAATTAGGTAAATTCTATTTTTGTAAATTGATCATTCATTCTTTCTCTTTTTAAACTACTCTAAAGTGCCCTTCCACCTGATTCTGCAAGACGTTCCTGATCTTTATTCCCTTTATATGACAAATAACATGTGCTTTATATTCTTATAGCCTGACTCTCAGCAAGATTGCTAAATAGGTTGCAACTGTCAATATAATTAATGTACAGAACAAGTCCAGAGAAAGTTGTTGAAATAAAGTGAAAACAGTAGGGAAGAAATAAATGAAATAAAGCAAAGGAAACAATCAACAGAGTAAACAGGCAACCAGCAAAATGGGAAAAATTTTTTGTAAACTATCGTCAGACAAGAGATTAATATCCAGAATATACAAGAAACTTAAACAACATATTCCCTGATAAAATACCAATGATATCCTTCACAGAAATAGAAAAAATAATCTTAAAATTTGTATAGAGATTAATATCCAGAATATACAAGAAACTTAAACAACATATTCTCTGATAAAATACCAATGATATCCTTCACAGAAATAGAAAAAATAATCTTAAAATTTGTATAGAACCACAGAAGACCCCATATAGTGAAGATAGTCTTGAACAAAAAGAACAAAGTTGGAAGTATCATTCTTCCTGACTTCAAAATACACTGTAAAGCTATAATAACTAAAACAGCATGGTACTGGCATAAAAACAGACAAATTGACCACTGAAATACAACTGAGAACCCAGAAATCAACCCACGTACTTATAGCCTACTGATTTTTGACAAAGGTGCCAAAAATACACATTGGGGAAAGGACAGCCTCTTTTACAAATGATACTGGAAAAACTGGATATCCACATGCAGGAGATGGAAACTAGACCCCTGTGTCTCATCATGCACAAAAATCAACTCAAAATGGATTAATGACCTAAATTTAAGACCTGAAACTATGAAACTACTGCAAGAACACATAGCAGAAATGGTACATGAAATGAGAGTGGGCAGCACTTTTTTGACTGAGACTACAAAGACACAGGCAACTACAGAAAAAATACACAAGTGGGACCACATCAACCTGAAAATTTTCTGCATAACAAAGGACACTGCCAACAAAGTGAAGCAACAACCTACAGAGCAGGAGAAAGTGTTTGCCAACCACATATCAGATAAGGGGCTAATATCCAGAATATGTAAGGAACTTAAACAACTCAACAGCAAAAAACATAAATAACAAAATTTAAAAATGGTTAAAACAACCTGAACAGACATTTCTCAAAAGAAGACATACAAATGGCCAACAGGCACATGAAAAAATGCTAAACTTCACTCATCATCAGAGAAATGCAAATCAAAACCACAATGAGATATCATCTCACTCCAGTTAGACTGGCTATTATCAGCAAGACAAAATAAAATAAAGTAAAATAAAACAAATGTTGGTGAGGATGTGGAGAAAAAGAACTCTCCTGCATTGCTGGTGGGAGTGTAAATTGGTAAATTGGTACATGGATAACAGTATGGAGGTTTCTCAGAAGACTAAAAATAGACCTACCCTATGACCCAGCTATTCCACTATTGGGTATTCACCCAAAGGAAATGAAATCAGTATATTGAACAGACACCTGCACTCCCATGTTCATTGCAGCACTATTCACAATAGTCAAGAGATGAAAGCAACCTAATTGTCCATCAATGGATGAATGGATAAAAAAAATCTGTAGGATATACCTACAGTGGAATAGTACTCTGCTATTAAAACAAAAATGATATCCTATCATTTGCAGCAACGTGGATGGAACTGGAAGCCACCGTATTAAGTGAAGTCAGTCAGGCATAAAAAGACAAAAACTGCATGGTAACACTCACATGTGGAATCTAAAAAAAAAAAAAAAGTGGTTCTCATAGAAATAGAGAGCAGAATAATGGTTACCAGAGGGGCAGGAGGGTGGGGTTGGAGAAGTGGTGGACTAATGGGTACAAAACTACGCTGTCTGCCCTAAGTGAATCATTTGTACAATATATGCATGTATTGAAACAACAACACAATGTACTCTACAAATATGTACAAGTAAATGTTAAACTATTTTGAATAAAATAAAATGTAAAAAAAAAAAAATATAGCAGTCTCAAGAAGAGGGGAGTTGCCCCAGTTGACAGACAGCAAGGGAAAGTGAACTTAGGTCCTACAGTCACAAGGAACTGAATTCTGCCAATAACCTGAATGGGCTTGCGTATAGATTCTGCCCAGAGCCTCTGGATAAGAATCTACCTGGCCACCAGCCAGCACCTTGATTTCATCCTCCTGAAACTTGGAGCAGAGAAACTACCTCAGCTCACCTGGCTTTCCTACCTACAGAACCGTGAGAAAATAAATTTGTGTTATTTTAAGGAGCAAAAGAAAGAAAGAAACTTAAACAACTCAACAGCAAAAAAAAAAAATCCCCAAATAATCTGATTAAAACATGGGCAAATGACCTATCGGACATTTCTCAAAAAGGACATACACATGGCTGATACATTTATGAAAAATTTTCCAACATCACTAATCATCAGGGAAATGGAAATGAAAACCACAAGGAGATATCATCTCACCCCAGTTAGAGTGGCTATTATCAAAAAGACAAAAAATAACACATTAGCAAAAATGTGGCTAAAAGAAAACTGTCATATCCTGTCAGTGGGAGTATAGACTAGTAAAGCCATTACAGAAAACAGTATGGAGGATCCTCAAAAAAGTAAGACGAGAACTTGCATATGATCCAGCAATCCCACTACTGAGTATTTGTCCAAAGGAAAGAAAAAGGACTGAAGAGACATTTGCATGTGCACGTTTATTCACACAATAGCCAAGATATGGAATCAACCTACGTGTCCATTGACAGATGATTGAATAAAGAAAATATGGTGTGTATACCCAATGAAATATTATTCAGCCATTAAAAATAGAATGAAATCCTGTCATTTGCAACAACATGGATGAGCTTAGAAGACACTATGTTAAGTGCAATAAGTCAGGCACAGAAAGATAAATACTGCATGTTCTTGCTCATATGTGGGAGCTAAAAAAGAAAAAAAGTTGAACATAGGGAAGTAGAAAAGTAGAATTGTGGTTACTAGAGGCTGGAAAAGTTAGAGAGAGGTTGGTGAATGAATACAAAATCCATATTTAAAAAAATAGTTCTAGTGGTGTACAGGAGAGCCAGGCATCTGTAATTGACAATAATGTATTTTATGTTCTCAAGTGGCTAGAAGAGAGGAGCTCAAGTGTTCTCATCATAAAGAATGGTAAATTTTCGTGATGATAGGTATGCTAATAACCCTGATTTGGTCATCACACACTTTACACATCAATACATTGTACAATATCAATTAAACAATTTTTAAAAATAAAAGAACAAGATAATAATATTGATCATCAATAAACCTGTTTCAAATGAAACTCAAAGAGTTTTGTTATCAGCTTAGCTGATAGCTACTGTCCCCAGCAACTGAGAGGACGGGACAAAAAAGCACCAGCAGAGGATCCACAGGTTTGTGTCCCCCCTGGACAGCCCCCACCCCAGGGACAGGCAGGGAAACAGAGAAGGACCCTGTGAGCTAATGACTTTATTGGGTTTGAGCTAATGACTTTATTGGGTTTGGGGCATTATCCAAACAGGTTTCCCAAGGGGAGCTTTAGTTGATAGGTTTAAAGTAAGCAGANGGAGGGTGGGGTTGGAGAAGTGGTGGACTAATGGGTACAAAACTACGCTGTCTGCCCTAAGAGAATCATTTGTACAATATATGCATGTATTGAAGCAACAACACAATGTACTCTACAAATATGTACAAGTAAATGTTAAAGTATTTTGAATAAAATAAAATGTAGAAAAAAAAAAAAAGAAGCAGTCTCAATAAGAGGGGAGTTGCCCCAGTTGACAGAGAGCAAGGGAAAGTGAACTTAGGTCCTACAGTCACAAGGAACTGAATTCTACCAATAACCTGAATGGGCTTCTGTGTAGATTCTGCCCAGAGCCTCTGGATAAGAACCCACCTGGCCAGCAGCCAGCACTTTGATTTCAGCCTCCTGAAACTTGGAGCAGAGAAACTACCTGAGCTCACCTGGTTTTCCCACCTGCAGAACCATGAGATAATAAATTTGTGTTATTTTAAGGAGCAAAAGAAAGAAAGAAACTTAAACAACTCAACAGCAAAAAAAAAATCCCCAAATAATATGATTAAAACATGGGCAAATGACCTATCGGACATTTCTCAAAAAGGACATACACATGGCTGATACATTTATGAAAAATTTTCCAACATCACTAATTATCAGGGAAATGGAAATGAAAACCACAAGGAGATATCATCTCACCCCAGTTAGAGTGGCTATTATCAAAAAGACAAAAAATAACACATTAGCAAAAATGTGGCTAAAAGAAAACTGTCATATCCTGTCAGTGGGAGTATAGACTAGTAAAGCCATTACAGAAAACAGTATGGAGGATCCTCAAAAAAGTAAGAAGAGAACTTGCATATGATCCAGCAATCCCACTATTGAGTATTTGTCCAAAGGAAAGAAAAAGGACCGAAGAGACATTTGCATGTGCACGTTTATTCACACAATAGCCAAGATATGGAATCAACTTACGTGTCCATCGACAGATGATTGAATAAAGAAAATATGGTGTGTATACCCAATGAAATATTATTCAGCCATTAAAAATAGAATGAAATCCTGTCATTTGCAGCAACATGGATGAGCTTAGAAGACACTATGTTAAGTGCAATAAGTCAGGCACAGAAAGATAAATACTGCATGTTCTTGCTCATATGTGGGAGCTAAAAAAGAAAAAAGTTGAGCATAGGGAAGTAGAAAAGTAGAATTGTGGTTACTAGAGGCTGGAAAAGTTAGAGAGAGGTTGGTTAATGAATACAAAATCCATATTTAAAAAAATAGTTCTAGTGGTGTACAGGAGAGCCAGGCATCTGTAATTGACAATAATGTATTTTATGTTCTCAAGTGGCTAGAAGAGAGGAGCTAGTTGAACATAGGGAAGTAGAAAAGTAGAATTGTGGTTACTAGAGGCTGGAAAAGTTAGAGAGAGGTTGGTGAATGAATACAAAATCCATATTTAAAAAAATAGTTCTAGTGGTGTACAGGAGAGCCAGGCATCTGTAATTGACAATAATGTATTTTATGTTCTCAAGTGGCTAGAAGAGAGGAGCTCAAGTGTTCTCATCATAAAGAATGGTAAATTTTCGTGATGATAGGTATGCTAATAACCCTGATTTGGTCATCACACACTTTACACATCAATACATTGTACAATATCAATTAAACAATTTTTAAAAATAAAAGAACAAGATAATAATATTGATCATCAATAAACCTGTTTCAAATGAAACTCAAAGAGTTTTGTTATCAGCTTAGCTGATAGCTACTGTCCCCAGCAACTGAGAGGACGGGACAAAAAAGCACCAGCAGAGGATCCACAGGTTTGTGTCCCCCCTGGACAGCCCCCACCCCAGGGACAGGCAGGGAAACAGAGAAGGACCCTGTGAGCTAATGACTTTATTGGGTTTGAGCTAATGACTTTATTGGGTTTGGGGCATTATCCAAACAGGTTTCCCAAGGGGAGCTTTAGTTGATAGGTTTAAAGTAAGCAGATAAGAGTTCCAGGAGATCACGCTGTGACTGAGAGGTGGTCACTTTAAATTTATGAGCAAAAGCTTGAATCGTCCCTTTATAGGAAGCAGAAGAAAAGCAATGAGCTAGGAAGGGAAGGATGCCTCTAAATTTCATCTTTGGCCACCAGTGGAGCCATTCAGGTGGCATACAGTATGCTTGAATTGTCCCTTTATAGGAAGCAGAAGAAAAGCAAGGAGCTAGGAAGGAAGGATGCCTCTAAATTTCATCTTTGGCCACCAGTGGAGCCATTCAGGTGGCATACAGTATTGGAAACTGTGTCAAGTGTGACTGAGCACTGCTTCTGGTATGAGAAAGTTACACTTGATATTTAAAACAGAAAATTAGAAGCATTCCCTACAAAATCAAAGCTTTTTTGTTTTGTTTTGCTTCGTTTTTTGGTAAAGAATTACAAAGTCGATAAACCGTAAGTGTATCTGATCCCAAGAAATGACCGGATACAATGAACAAATTCTGCAAACACATGGTGATCTAACTATAGTACAGATGTTTATATAAGACAACATTGGGAGCACATTTATTCCAGCAAATTTTACAATTTAGGGTACTTTTTCTAGGCAATGCAAAAGACCAATTGCAAGTCTTCTCAGAGTGACCAACCATGTGGTTTACACATGACTGAGAGAGTTCACAGATGTGGGGCTTACAGTGCTAAAACTGCAAAAGACAAGGGGAAAACTAGAATGAATTGGATAGCCCGAACCAGAAGGAATAGGAAACATGTATGTATCACTGCCTGTTTAAATAAATGAGTATTGTAGAAACTCAAACACTTCACCACCAAAGGTACCAGGTCTCCAGAATTCTACAGCTGAGTTGTACTAAACCTTCAGGGAGTAGTTAGTCCTTATTTGATATAACTGATTTTTAGGAAAGAAGAAAATAGGGTGTTTGATCTACTCATTTTTGACTATATAGTAGGACATGTATAACAAGCCTGAAAAGTGAGAGTATAAAAATTTATTTCACCAATCTTACTTTGAACACTGATACAAAAATCCTAATGACATATTATCTTGCTGAAGCCACAATGTGGATAAAATATGTATTATAATCATGTAAGATGAATCCTAAATGTGCAAAAGTTATATCTGAGGTTATATCAATGTAATTCACTATATTAATAAATAAAATGAATGAAAACTATAATCATGTCAATAAAAAAAACCATTGAAGTTGTATGTTTATTTGGAATAAATCTCTTAGCGAATTAGAAATAAAAGGGAGTTAGTTACCTGGCCTGAAATTTCTTCTATCAAAAGTCTATGAGCAAATATATACATGTTGGTAAAACATTATAGGAATTAGCACTAAAGTAAGGGGTACATTGTCTTACAACATTGTAACAGTGGGCCTAAACAATTTAATATGATAATTAAATGTATAGGGTTAGAGGTAAAGTTATTCTTAAATAAGACATGAATGTAAGCATAGAAAATATAACGTAACAGAAAAAGTGATAGAAAGTGTGAGAGAGTTTTTCAAGGTTACTAAATACAAGGTCAAATTACAGTATTCAGCAGTGCTTCTGCACACTAACCATAATCATTTAGAATTATCCCACGCAAAACAAGAAGAAAACAAAGTATATAATACATGTACATAATATTGAAAGCAAATTAGCAAATCCAATCCTGGTGAATTAAAGACTCAAAAGTAAAAAAAAAAAAAAAAAAAGAGAAAACCATGCAATTTTTTGCAGAAATAATAAGATACTTTGTCATTGGGATAGGCAATAATCTCTTAAAGAAGACAAAAAACAAACAAACAAAAAAACATAAACCAAAAGAGAAAGATTGGTAAATTTGACCACATTAATACTGAGCATATGTCTTTGCCAAAAATTTCCACAAAAATGGTAGAGAAGACACAAAGTGAAGGAAATATCTCGAGGCACATAAATTATAAAACTAGTTAATATTCAGAAGATACAAAAAATTGTACATCAATAAATATAACACAACAAGCCTAAAAAGCCTATTAATATGAAATTTCTAGGAAATAAGTTCAAATGATCACCAGGAATCATTGAAAGGTAAATTAAAACAATGAACAATGATTTATCTTTTATTAAATTAGCCAGTATTTAAAAGTATGAAATAGCAAGCTTTGCCCAGGACATGGAAAAGGACTAATTTCTGATTTGCTGGTAGGAAGATAAGTTGGTAACTTCCCTTTGATGGAATTTGATGATGCCTGCCTTTAACTTGGGAATTTCAATTCTATACACACCTGAGGAGATGTTCTTAAGAATGTGGAAAGTACAACTATTTATAACAGCAGGATTTAACCAAATTCTAATGATTCATTAATAGGAGATGGATAACGTCATACACAGGAGACTATATGTTAATAAGTATGAGTGAACTAGATGCACCTGTATCAACAAGAATAAATCTCAGAAACAGCCAACATGGTAAAAAATAAATAAATAAATAAATATATATATATATATATATATATATATATATGGCTGAGCAATTCGAACCGTACAATTCATTGCAATGTTAAGGGTAAAAATGTGCACAGTGGTCCTGAGATGTCATGAATGCATATGTCTGCAGTCATTGTATAAAAGCACAGTTAGAAAGGATCCATGCTAATGTCAGGCATTGATCACCTTTATGGAGAGAATGACAGGTGGGGCATGTGTGGCCAAAATGGGCTTTAACTCTGTTACTGATGATTTATTTCTTAAATAAAATCTGATGCAAACAGGACAAAATGTTATCATGATATTTTCATTCTGGGTGTTAGAAACAATGAGGATCATCATTTTATTCTATGGATTTTCTGCTTATAAGAAGTGGTTCAAAATAAAAAGTCTTAAAAACAGAAAGTAGTCCAAAAACTATATAATTTATATACACCTTTGAAATTAAATAAATTCTGCCACCACTGAATAAATTGTAGCTAAAAGATTCAAGAAATAATTCCTATGGATGCTCAGTCTCTTTGATTTTTCCTAACCTCCATTTAAAAACTAAAATAAAATCCAACTGTTCCCTGGATACCTTTGCCTAAACGTTTATAATCCCACAAGTGATTTTCTTTCTCCAAATCTTATTCCTTCAATGAATGTGACCACCATTCACTCTTTTAATCGGATGTCTCTTCCTCAGTATTTCAGCTCTTCAGTGTTATCTTTCTCACCTCCCCAAAATACCTGATTGTTCAGGAATTGCTTTGAGTTCTATACCTAAAATATCTGCAGAACCTAGCCCTTTGTCTTCATCTGCACTGCCAACACCTTATAAAGGCCCCAAACATTCTCTCTCTCTCTCTAAGTGTAAGTTATATATTATATGCGTTGCAATATATATTGCATACGTTTTAATATGTTATATAAATGTATATTATACAGACACAAATATGTCATATATACAATATATAAATACATATATTTAGAGAGAAAGTGCTATGTACAGTCCAATTCTCACTCTTTCACAGATAAAATGATATTCTTAGTATCATAATAAAGTAACATGCATTTATTTCACATATTTCTAGAATTAAGCCATATAAGGAGGTGCAAAGAAGAAAGTAACGTCTCCTAAAATCTTCATGATTCTGCATCCAGAAGTATTTTAAGCTTTTTGTGATATAATTATTAATGTCAATTAGCTTTTTAAAAAAATTCATGTGCTGTATGAATACATTCTTTTAACAAAGTAGAACATTAGAGAGGCTTTTGTTTTCTTTTAAACTCTAACCTTTGTCTCCACTTTCTTAACTTAGAATCAGTCTTTATAATACATTTCCTACATACACTTCATTTTTGTACTATTGTATAAATTCTGTATGCCCATAGAAATACATATTTAATATTTGGTTTCTGATTGTGTTTGTATGTGTGTCTTTTAAAAATTTTATATTTATGTTATCTCACTATATCCTTCTGCCCCATTTTTTTTAAGTCATTGACTTGTGTTTTAAACTCAATCCATGGCTGATATCATATAAACTATATATGATATAGTTTATATAAACTATATATGATATAGTTTATATAAACTATATATGATATATAGTTTATATAAACTATATATATATATATATATATAACACCATATGGCACTGGGACCTATAATTGCTATATGGTACTTTTACATGAGTGCATATTTTGTTTTCTTCTGTGTGATAAACAATGTTACAATAGTTCAATGTATACCTTTATGTGTTTCTGTGAGAATTTCTTTTGGTTGAGTAACCTGATGCAGTCTTGCTGAATCACAGGACCTACACGTTTTAACTTTTAGACATAATGACAAATTGCCTGCAACTCAGCCTTACTTGTTCACTACCAAAATATAAAACTGTGCCCCAACAATCTTGAAATATTTGACGTTAGCAGATGTTAACATTTTTGCCAATCCAATTTGTAAAGATTCTTTTCTTTACATTATAATATTGATTGCTCGTATTTTAACTTATCAAATCTATTTGTTCTGCTCTTTTTCCATAAATAATACTTGCATGGTGGGTCACCTTTGTTATATGTATCTTCTCTCTAATTACTTATTTTTTTCAAAGTCAAAGTATGTATACAATTTTTTGGGTGCATTTCGAAGGAGAAAGGACATTGATGTTTGAACATCAATGGTATAATTATATTCAATGGATGCTTTTATCCCTTATTTACAGTATTTGAGGTTTTGAAAAGCAGATATTGATGTAGTTCAACTGTCAAATCACTTGATGCTATGCATTACTTCCTAGTGTCTATATGAAAATATGTGGTTTATGGTTGCTGCATCAGAGTTATGAGAGGTCATTCTGTATTAGGTGGGAATGATAAATATAAATTTTTCGACTGGAAGTTAATGGCAAGTGTAAACTACATGAATAAGATCTAAATAAGAGATGCTGGTTGTGGTTGACTTCTGACCGTGTTGCAAATCAGCGGCATGAAGTTCATGTTCAAGGCATCATTCTTAATTTTGAAAGCTGGGAAGTCCAAAGCTGAGGGAGTGCATCTGATAACTCCATCTCTACAGGGTCTTGTGGTGACACAGGCTATCACATGGCAAGGGCTGAGCAAAAGTACCTCACTAATTACTTTTTAACCTTCCCTTTTCTCCATGTGTCCTGTAGCTTTCTGGAGCCTGCCTACCATATACCACATTAATTATATTCTTTCTATTTTGTTGCTTTAAATATTACTTTTATCTCTGTAATATTTTTTATTTCGCCTTTCAGTGTTGTTCCAGGATGTTTTTTTGCAGTAATTATCATCTCCTTGGGTTGATTTATAATCTCTTCCCTAAAGCCTTAAATTTCCCTCTTCAAATCTTTCTTTGTTTTTTTTTTTTTTTTTTTTTTTTAACAATTCAGTTTGTTGTCAGTATAATTTTTCAATATGAAGAACTATTTGTCAAAAACATTTCTTCCATTTTTGGTTGAATTTCTGTATAGTTTTTCCATTTTTTTTAAAAGTAACATTTATCTTTGAATGGCATTAGGTCTTGCTGAATTCTGTATGGAGGAGTGGTCTCAGGCAGGCTGCAGCGCTGAATCAAATCTCCCTCCTACCCCCTCCAAAATCACTCTCATGAAATCTGTTGTGTTCTTTGACTTTGAAGCATGTTTTCTTTCGGGTTTGAACTGCCAGCATGGTTCCCAGTGAAGCCCCCTATGTCTGGCAATTACTGCTTTATTCTCCTTCCTTTAACTGTCTCTTTAGATTGCAGAAGATTTAAAAATGTTGCACTGTGAGTTCTAGCACCTCTGAGACTCCTGTTTAAGCAGCATCTGGCATGTTTAGCATCAGATATACATTCAGTGATTATGAATTTAGACATATAAAAGCCAAAATATCAATGTCATAGTGTGAAATGCACCAAGGTCTATACTATGACACAATGAATATTAATATCAATTAATTAATATATATATATATATATATTTTTTGTCTTTTTTGTCTTTTTCCGTGTCCGGCAACGGATCGCAACCCTCAGTGTTGCCCCCGTACCGGACCGGGGACCGGCAACGGGATCACAACCCTCGGCGTTGCTAATTAATTAATATTTCTATCATGTGCTACTTTGAAATCTTTTTTTTTTTTTCTTTCCTTTTTGTCTTTTTTTGTGTCCGGCAACGGATTGCAACCCTCAGTGTCGCGCCCGTACCGGACCGGGACCGGCAACGGGATCGCAACCCTCGGTGTCGCGCCCCCACCTCGCTCAGCCAGCGAGCGGGAACCGGCCTGTATGTGGGATCCAAACCCTTGGCGGGAGCACCGCCACGCTCCCAAGCGGCGCACTGTAGCAGTGCGCCACCGGGCCGGCCCTGAAATCTTTTTAAGTTTGACAATGCCCTAGAAATATCTTCTTTAATTATATTCACCCACAAAATATGAATTACTCTTAATTATAAATACCCTGTAAATTTCTGATTTTAAAAATGTCTACATCTGAACAGATAGCTTAACTGTAGTATTTTGTGTTTTTTAAGGTATTGTGTGATTCTTCATTAGACTTTTAATATAGCATAAATGACGGCACAGATAAACAAGTGAATTTGGTCAGCGACTCCGTGTTATGAACTGTTACTAATAAGGGAGTTGCTGAATTGGAATTTGAGCATGTTATGGTATGAACAGACTGGTGCATGAGGAGGAAAATCGAATTTGCAATCCCGAAGTAGCTAAATACACTGCATATTTTTCCTTCATAACAAGAACAAAGAGCCCTCAAATTACTTTTTTCAAAATTAAAATTTTTCTACCTAAAATAGCCCCAGTGCTATATTATTTTTTAAAACCACTAGCTTTGGCCATACATTTGCTGAAACATTTGAGAGTGCTTGTGACGTGACAATTTAGCAGTAAGCCAAGATTATGTCATTACTCTAAGATGAATCATTCTCCGTGAGTGCAGCCAGTTCCACTTTCAAGAACTCAGGCCGTCGGTGAGATGATAGAAAATAAAGTTTGGATGGCTTTTGAATAGCTAATCAGGTGTCTTGCAAGGCAGTTTCTTTCCTAATCTAGCTCAAGTTATTACATACCTAATTATTAAATTGCCACGCAGGGTATTTTTGGTAGAGAGGCACATACTTTAAAGTTTCTAACTGATGAAAATCGTTTGTACTCTTGGTTAAGAGATGCAGGTTTATTTTATCCTGCAGTCTTGTGCGTGGCATGCATACCATTTATTTCCAAGGTGGTTTGAAAAAAATACCCTGAGGATTTTTATTTTCTCTTTCATCAGCTTAATAAATTCAGGATGTTGTTCTTTTGGTACTGTATATGTACATGATTGTGAATATTAGCCTGTCACACTGATAGAGATAATAACTCCAAATGCTGCGAGGATTATATTTCAGATTAAATAGTCTGATTTAAAAAGATCTGCTGTACAGCATAGTGCATACACTGTATTGTGAACTTAAAAATTTGTTAGAGGGTAGATTTTTTTTTTTGTCTTTTTTTTCGTGACCGGCAACAGATCGCAACCCTCAGTGTCGCGCCCATACCAGACCGGGACCAGCAACGGGATCGCAACCCTCGGTGATGCGCCCGCACCTCGCTCAGCCAGTGAGCGGGAACCGGTCTGCATGTGGGAGCAGGACACGGGAATAAAGTCTCACCAGTCAGCCCTTGGGTGAATTTGAAGCCAAATGTATATTATCTGGATACCCACCAGAAACAAATGTAAACCCTCTCTGGAAGAATACAGATAATTCAATCCTACAAGGAGGCTAAGCATATTAGGGCCAAAGAAGATCACACGTTAAGGAAAGTTGCCACCCGAAGCAAGAGCCAGCATAAATAGCAGAAGACATCAGAACACTTCAGATGCTGGAATTTTCAGATAAAGCTTATAAAATCTTTAAAAAGATATAAATTGCAATTAGAGACTCACTGAATGGATGTGAATATAATCAGACTGGAGGGGGATAACAGATAATAAAGAAAAGAAAATATTTTTCCAGAAACCGATTTAAAATTTCCTAATTAATTTAAAAGGCAAGTAGAAACAAATATCAAACAATGCAAAGCAGCATGAATAGAAAGAAATTCACATCTTGGTGAAATAATAGACTGTAAATGATGATCAGATGTTATTGGACCAAATCGTGACCATTTGCTCATGTACTAGGGAAGCCAATCACTGAAGCACTTGTCTTTTCACTTGAGAGAATAACAGGGTTATTCACAAAGTGGCCATGTGAGAAAATGGGACACTTTGTATCTCAGATCCATCTTGCCCATGTGGGAGAGATGGTGCATCTATGGAAAAGTGGTCAGGGGTGGGGCAAGGACCTGAGCAGGTGCAAGACCTCTTCATGCCTGGACAGGTGCAGAAAACGGTGGGGTATTAGCCTATGGAGCAAATCCTGACCTCCAGATCTAGTCTTAGTCTAAGGAAGTTTGTTTAATCAACTCAACTCTATTATTGTTCCTCCTAGGGATCCAGAATTTTCTGCCTGGTCAAGCAGTTTTTGATTTTTAGCTATCCCTCCTTCCCCCAGACTGGGGTCAGGGAGATAGGAGAGATCGAGGTTTGTTCCATGATTTCAATGCTGGTATAGACATCACAACTAAAGGAAAGGAGATTAGCAAGCCCAACTGCTGACCCACACATAGGAGGCAACTTGATGTTTGATTGATATAGCCATGCATATTATGAGAAAGCAAACTATTTCAGCCCCCAAATATTTTGCCTTTGACATATTTCAACATGGCTAATTCAGAAAGGCTGGGAAAACAAGATTGGCTACAAGGCTGTTTTGGGGGTGAAAGAAATTTACATCTGTAAATATAAACAGCCAGGCTTCCTCGGAGGCCCTTCCTTTGGCTGCTATTTATTTATTTATTTTCCTGAGGGCAGCTGTGAAATTATATGAATGAGTATTTTTATTTGCATACATCTCTACTTTAAGTTCTGACTTCTTTCTTTCACCTGTGACAACTCCCCCAAGAACTTCAGAGCAACCTGGTCTCAGGCCATTGTTCTGGGGCTTATAACTCCCCACCTTCTCTCTCTCATGAACGCTGGTATATAAGTTTCCTACCCTCATTGGAATTTGGGGCATTATTCTCTTGTGATTTCCCAGTGCTTTGCCTTTTCTCAGCATGTTAAATAATAAAATTTATTATGCCTTCTCTTCATATTGATCTATATTTGCCAGTGATTTTTACTAACCAAACTTCAGGTGTGAAGAGGAAGATTTTTTTCCTTGGCTCCAGCATTATCGAACGGATAGGAAATATGGTCAATGAATCACACAGGGTTAGTTTGTCCATATGGCAAAAGACAGAATTGTATTCCCATTGCAGTGAGCAAGACTGAAGCCATGTTAGGACCTAAAACCACAAGGACTCTGAAAGATTTTAGAAGGGCACAGTTTTTTTCTTGGCATGCATTTCTCTGAGTTCCCTACTTTCCCATGGTTATTTGATACTATGAGCCTTGGTTGAGGGGCAAGGTGACATTATTTACATGAATGTGAAGTCATTTTCTAGCCAGCCTGGAGCTGCAGATTTGCAGACTTGCAACTGCTGCTCTGACCCTGGGAAACCAAGGAAGACGTCAATAGAGCTATACTGATTCTATCCTCCTGCAGACCCTGAGATGACAGCAAGGACAGAAGCAGAAACCAGATGGAGTCTTGGCGAGACCTTGCACCTGGCTGCACAGCTCACATCCCCTCCCTCCTGCTTTTCATGTCCCACATTCCATTCCCTCAGTCCCCTCTTTTAAAACCCCCCAGTAAATCTGAGTCTTTCTAAACTCTCCATCAGGTTTACCGGAGAGATGGGTCAGCCTAACATCTCTCCTCAGGTCACTGGTGTTCCTGAATAAAAGCTGACTTCCATTTTCACCAACATTTGACTTTTGAGTGGTTTGCTTTTGAAAGAGGGCAGACAGCTGGATCTGTGCTTGGTATCATTCTTACTTTACAGTAAATACAAAAACAATTCTGGGTGGACAGAGATAGTAAACAGGTCACTGATTTTTTTTTTTTTTTTTAAGGAAATGTTTCAAAGAGAACATGGGAGAATTTCTGTGCAATCTTGGGTATTAATTGTTTTATTAAATAAAATACCAAAAGTGCAAATAAAACAGAAAGTAACATTGTATTAAAATGGATCCTTTAAAAAAATCAAAAGTATCATAAATAATAAAATGGGCCACAAACAGAAAGTATTAGCAACATACGTGACTGATTAAGGCTTGGTGACCAGAATGTCTACAAAACCTTTATAATTAAAAAAGAAATGGACAAAAATGTCATTGAAAAATAAACCAAAAAATATGAGCCAGATACTCCAGAAGAGGAAGAACATATGAGAAATATATGAGAAAGAATTTCAACATCAGAAATCAAAGAAATGCAAATGAAGGCGGTAAGAAAATATCATTTTAAACTCAAGGGGTAAACAGAAATTTCAAGAACTAACGATACCAGGTATTGATGAGGATTTGGATCAGCTGGGGTGCTTAAGCACTCTTGGCGGCGATGTAAAAAATCAGAGTTGCCCTTGACATTTCATACTAGAGAAGACGCACATACTCTAGGAGCCCAAAGCCAAACATCCTAGAGAAATTGTGCAAAATACACAAAGAGAATTTCACAGGCCTGTCCAAACAAGCATTGCTTGCCATAGAGAAAAAACATAAAAACAACCCAAGTGCCCAAACAACCCAAACATCCAAGAGAATGGGTAACACTTTGCTTATCCACATAACATATTGGTGTATATGTATTAAACACTATTTAATATACATAAGAATGGCTTTTTTTCCTCAAAAAATGATGACAGTTGTGGAAATTATCACACTTTTACAAGTAATGACAGAATTCAAGTATATAGCTCCATTAAAATCTGTTTGCAAATATGCAAAATTTTTATGTTATCACAAGTACCTAGATGACTTTTACTTTATTCTTTGTATTTTCTGAAGTTGGAAAAAATATTTTAATCAGGGAAATATTTAAAAATATATAGGTTCAGGCTAACTCTTCTATATATAGAAGATAATATTGAAAGTAAATGTTGTAATAGCAACATTTACTAGTATGTTGCTATTACAATGGAATAAGGCATAGAGAAGTAAATCATGTTACCAGGACATTTGGGAGGAGATGGATTACCATCAGGAAGCATGCATGTGAGAGAAACCCAGCTACTATGAGTCACATGAGAACAGTGTGAGCTCGTATTTTGATTTTGCTGTTGTTTTCCCGTGTATTGTGTTTTGTGGTTTAATTTATTGTTATGACTTAAATTTTGTTCACTATTCTTATTGTCTGAGCATACATACTCACACATACTCATTACAGAAATACATTCTATTTCCCTGGTGTCTGGAGCTGAGTGCTGGGAGAGGCTTATTTATAAAATTACAGACCACTAGAAGAAATTCCTCTTTATGGTAAGCTACCTATTTAGTTCTATCACTTCTCTTAGAAAGAACAAAGAGAAATTTGCAAGCCCTGTTAGGTGTCTTCGCATTTATAGACTATAGACTATAAATAGAAACAGTTCTGGTAGTTTGGTCTAATTATCATAAACTAATGTGAACAGTTTTTATTTGATAAAGCATTGAAGTTCTCAGTTGGAATGTATGCATACTTTGTGAATATGAGAATAATTGGGATTGTGTTACCAGCAGGAAAATAAACATCAATCTTTTGAATTATTAATGGATTATTTCATGACACTGCATAAATTTCATGACTCCTTAAGTCACAGATTTTCGTAAATCTTCCTAGCCAGATGGCTAGTACATTTTTTGCAGGATTTTGGAGTGGTGAATTATAAGGTGTTGGCAGTTACCTATAACTAAAAGTATGTATACAGAGTTCTACAAACCTAAAAATCCATGAATACCTGATATGTGTGTGTGTTCTGTGCATTATGAAGTTGCTTCCAAAATAAAAGTACAACTCTATTGCTTAAGCCTTTTGTATTATAAAAGTTAGGAACATAAAAGCAAGTTAATTTGCTCGGGAGCTTTATGATTTGCAAACTCTTCGACTCTGATATTTTATTAAATTATTAAAATATTACCCCATATTGTTGATGAGAAATCAGGGTTCACAGAGGATGAGTTTTTATCTGTGCATACTGAGACGAAGAAGCAATTCTGTTGATGCTGTGTAAACTAGCCCAGCTATAAAAGAGAGCTGTGTCTTGTAGTAACAAAGCATTGATAGTCCAAATATTTCAGAGGCATTTATTTCCCTCTATTAATATTTGTTGATTTCCACACAAAATTTTTGGAGACATAAGAAATTTTGTTGCTCCAGACTTAATGTGAAACCAGTCTCGTGTATGTTGCTTCACCTGTGATTGATGGCAAGTCCTCGTGTGCCAGGAACAGAGCTTACTTACACAAAGTTCCCCAGCCCCAAGTGCTCCTCTGTGCTCTAATCTTCCAATACATCAGCTCAATTGTTCAATCTCCTGGGAATTGCACCTTAGCAATTTTCCCCACATAGTTTCTCACCATAATTGTTTTTGAGCATTGGAATTGTCAGGCATCATTGCGGGTGTCAGGAGAAACACACAGAATGATAAATGTGTGAATTCTCTACTCTGTCACCCTGTCAAAGGCAGCAGGATTACTGCAAGCGAGATCTGCGGGCAGGTCAAATCCATTCATCCAAGCAGAAACACACAGGCTAATCAGATAGAAGCTAACAAGCAAATAATGCTGGCCACAGCTAAATGAGAGATGCTGTTTTTATAAAAATGTTGAAGTAATACCCTAGAACATATGAGATGGAGTTTTTATTGCACACATGTGATTTTAATAAGTCAAAGGCTCTGTTTGCAAACTCATATTTGTTCACAGTAGAATGTATCATATTGTCTTTGAATTTACAGTTTACTAAGTATCTCTTTTTTTTTGTTCAAGGATGAGTCTTAAACTGTTGACAGAATCATCAGTATCAGAATAAAGTACATCAGGAAACATTCCTAAAGTTTATCAAGGGACTCATTACTTAAATTGTGTTTGCTAAAGCCTATTCAAAAACCAGAAATTCTTAAAAATTTCGTTCTAAGTGTCTTTCTTAATAAAATGAATTAGTCTTAGAGATTTATAGACAGCTCTTATGCTCTGTTGACAGAATCATCAGTATCAGAATAAAGTACATCAGGAAACATTCTTAAAGTTTATCAAGGGACTCATTACTTAAATTGTGTTTGCTAAAGCCTATTCAAAAACCAGAAATTCTTAAAAATTTCATTCTAAGTGTCTTTCTTAATAAAATGAATTAGTCTTAGAGATTTATAGACAGCTCTTATGCTAGAGAAGAATTCAAGGAACACTAAATCTTTTTTCAATTTTGTTTTCTGTAAACTTACAGACAGTCAGATATTCGTAGAAACATTCTGGTGTAGTCAAGATGTAGCTCCTGTATATAAAGAGCATTATATGGATAAAGATTAAATACATATTTATTAATGGTAGAATTACTCTATGAACTTGAGAAAAAAACCCTTTTTTGTTGGGGTTACAAAACATATGCTTCACAGCTATAGAGTTAACTTTTATAGATTCTAATGATCATGTAATAAACTCAAATGGGCATACAAATACAAATACTCAATGTAGTCAGATGAGATTTAGTACGTTAATACCACTCTAACTCTTCCACGGTTAGTGTCTGAACCTTGGAGATTGATAAAGTGCACTGTACCACCAGTTTTCTGTACGACAGAGACGCTACAAGGTATTTAGCATCAGGCTTTGTATACAGGATGTTTACACCTTGGCACCTGAGATGGAGTCATTGGGTAGGTGTGCTAGATACCATCTTATACCCAGATTATTCCATGATTTCTGAGAGTTCCTTTTCCCTGTCTAGTGGTGAGCAGCTCTACCTGCCTGTGGACCATGCAAAAGTTTCATCCAAGATAGATACCCTCTCAACAGATGTCACCATCTCCCTTCATTTCATCTACACCCATAACCAAGGTCAAGTCTCAGCCTGATCCCACCATGCTACAGAAGAAAAAGTTATCCACCCAAATAACCGTAGGTTCTTACTGAGATGCTGGGGATGAATCTGGAGTCTGCTGGTTCAAGAGTAGAGATGAAATACAGGACGTGATAAAGGGATTTACTGAAATGGGGGCACCCTCTCATGACGTAGAATTTAACTTCCCAACAAGAAAATCTGGAGATGTTATTAATACACTGCTAGGACAGTTCCTCAGAACTTGGGAAGAAGATAATCTGCTTTAATTGAGCTCCAGTTCTAGAGGGGTGAACATGCTCAGAGATTAAGGAACATTTGAATAGATTTATTATGTCTATCAGAGACCCGCTAAATAATTATTTTTCCCCCAGAGGCTCAGAAGATGCTCCCTTCATAGAGTACTAGTGTGGGGAGTATAGGCATTGTTGAGAACTTCAGGGATGGCCTAGTCTGTAAGCCAAATTTGCTGATAGGGGGATTTTTCAATGGAATAGCACTTCTAAGTGTCAATAGAATTGTTAAAATTCCAGAATAGCAGCAAATAACTGAGAAGCAGAGTGGGTGTATTTATTGTACAAGTCCAGAGGGGAAACTTAGGGTATAGGCTTGAAAAACCCAACCTCTTTGGGTTT